>NC_141836.1:2072100-2112100 GCF_982586985.1 Callionymus lyra
GAAGGCAGAGCGTGGAATCAAGTCTGCGCCGCGTGTCATTTTCTCTACATGGATGGATGTATTTCCATGATAAACACTGCAATTTTCATTCGTTGTGCGTCGGTCCAGCAAACTCTCTGTTTTCCTTCCTCGTTACACGGAGAAATTGTCCTGGAATGAAAATAAAAAGAGTGAACAAAAATGTTTTACGGCACAAAGAACCAGGATCAGGATCTTAACAAATGTCTTCATCTGCTGAAAAGAAGTTGTTTGTCTCGTTCAACATGTTTATCAGTTCATCACAGAGAAGGTTTAATTCAAACATCTTGAGTTTGTTGCTTCACAGTGACGGGTCGATGGAACAGACGACAAGTAGTAGAAGGTACTTTATACTGAGAGGATCAATGATAGTCATGAACCAGTGGAGTAAACTAGTAACGATTGAACCACCAGTGACTTCCAAACACAACATGTCCACAGTATCTGAATCCAAACAGATGGATCAACATGTACTTTATTTAAACCATCATATTGACGGTACTTTAATGGAAGAAACTCATATTTTTTTCTGTGATTTCAGTCGCTGCTCATTTTACGATGCCTTTAATTACTCTTGTTTCTAAAATACTCCAGTGACTACGTTTTATTTTGAGCACATGATAAATGATTTTTGGCGAGAAGCAGAGTTGGCATCAGTTCAGTCTTCATTTGTTGCCAGTGATTTTCTGCATACTTTGCTAATATCTTACAAATATACACCCACAAAGTATCGTGGATTATCTTTGGTTCCACTTGTTTTCTTTTCATTATTCGTTGCCTTAAAATCAAGCACTTTATTATAATGTACATATATATATGTATATTATATTATACACATACATATGTATATCATGTTAAACACGTATATATATGTAAGATATGATACACATATATATGTATATCATAGTGTACAAATATAGTAGATACATTTAAGAAAGCAGTAGCAGTTGTATACAAGAAATCTAATCTCATAATAATGATATTTAAAGTTTCTTCTCATTCATTGAAACAGGTCGACTGCTCCGTGATGCTCAGAGGTTCGAAGAACCTGGTTCAGACTATTTTATATTACAATACTTATGTACACGACCAGTACTTGAATCCTCCAACATCACTGTGGACAACTACACAGTTGTGATCCAAACACATGGTTGAGGTTTGAAACTCATGTCATGGAGTGAACTCTTGTTAGTTCGTGATGATTAATTCATGGAGAAGATGCATCTCATGTATCTTCACCATTTCACTTACTGTACGTCGTGCACAACTGGGTCATGTCTTGAGTGTTGGGTGTACTTCACACCTATTTTTAAGCAAGTCTATATTAATGCTGTGTTAGTCCTTCGAGACCAATTTCCTGGTGTCTGCCAGCGAGTGCTGCAGGGCTGTGGTTCTGTGCCGCTGTGTGCGGATCCCTTTCAGGGAGATGTGGAAGTTCCTGCTCTTGTTTAGGTGGATTTATCCCACGTTTCATTTGTCGGAGCAGATAGTTCTTCGTGTGCTGGAAACAATTACTTCTTGAGAGGAATAGATCGAGGAAGTTCTGCGGCGACTAATACAATGAATTAGAAGCGTCTATTATTTCTCGGCTCTCGACGACAATGACAAGAAGGATGAATAAAAAAGGTAAATCTTATTGTCATTTCCATTAACTTTTGTTGAAACACCATGTGTTTCGTTCTCCCCAGACAGTGGGAGCTCAGCAGCACATATAGGATTCTGTGGAGCTCGGAGCATAATCAGAAAACAACACAGCGTGTCGTAAAGCTGCTTGAATATCTCAGAGAAATGTGTTCAGAGGGAACCAACTTTCAACACTATTATCTCGGCGCGTGTGATGTGTGTGTCAGTTGTCAGGACGCATGAATATTCAACACAAACCTACAGCACTTAAAGTGGCAGTTTAATAGACGGCGTCATTAGAGGAAGACGATGTTCCTGTTTCGAACACAATCTCTGTCTGCAGAACTTCCTGATGTCACCAGATGAAACCAGGTTCCGACAATCAACCTGAGCCTTGACTCAAAGGTGATCAATGGGTCTTGAGTTGGTTCCGAGGCCCCACAGAAGAAAAACAACTTTTTATTTCTGAGTATTGATCGAGAATGTCTGAAGGTGTTTTGACTGAAAAGAGACTTTCTTCAAAGTAATTTTATCCTCCTCGACACAAGACAAGTTAAATCAAACGACAAGTAAAGTGAGGATCAAACCACCTTATTCTGGATTATTATTATTATTATTATTATTATTTCTGGATCTTGTAATCCATGCGTTTGTGTCTTCTCGTCTGGACTATTGTAACAGTCAGTTTTCATGTCTAAACCAGAAGGATGTGTCTCGCCTGCAGTTCATACAAAACTCAGCCAGAATTCTGAGCCGCTCTAGTAGAAGAACTCACATTTCTCCTTCAAACTCTTCACTGGCTGCCAGTTTCCTTCAGGATCATTTTAAAATCCTGGCATTCATGGTCAGACCTTCCATCAGTGATCTGATCCAGACTTGGGCTCCGAGGTCTGTGGATCAGAATCTACTGATGGTTCTTGAGGCTTTTCCCTGATTTTCTGAGACTCTTGTGTTTGTCTCAGTATTATCTTGATCTTTAAAGTATATATTTTATTGAGTATTGTTTTGATTGTTTAAGCGCTTTGTGACCCTGGTCTAGAAAAGCGCTCCACAAATATAAATGACTTACTTACTTATTCATGGTGAGATGTTTGCTGCCAGTGGTATTTTATACGTGTTTATCTGTCGTTCTGTGACGATGATGCTTCTGTTGAACCAGTTCATGCTCCACACACCTGGTTTAGAGCAGCAGGCGTAGTTTTGTCAGTTCGCTCTCGATGCCTAATGAAAACATATTTCTGAGGTCAGCTCTGATCCGACATGAGTAAAGGTTAACACAGACTCTGGATCAACTCTGAGCCCTGTGTGGACATTGTGGAAGTATGAAGATAACTTGAGCTTCACACAGAACATCAACTGTGAAAGTCCTACACAGCTTTTAGCAAAGTCTATTTGTTATACTTGTCCAAACAAATGTATCTTTTCCATCTGATCACCTACAAATGACACATGAAATAATTATTATTTTTCTTATTCTTATCTTATTCTTATTCTTATTCTTATTACCATTGGTATTATTATTATTGTTGTTATTTTATTGTTATTGTTGTTATCATTATTATTGTTATTACTGTTGTTGTTATTATTAGTATTATTACTATTATTATTATTGTTGTTGTTGTTGTTGTTATTACCTGTATGTTGCACTCTTGTTGATATTTAAAGCAAGTTTACTGTATAATTATTAAACATATTCGGTCCAGTGTGTCCACAACTGGGATCTGGAGTCAATAAGTTGCTGGTCCAGTGGATGAAACAATATGTTATAATCTAAACCCACAAACTATCAAAGAGTCTTTCCAGATGAGGCAGGTTTTGTCTTCATGTAGAGCAGGGGTGTCAATCTGGTCCAGAAAAGGTGGTGTAGGTTTTTGTTCCAACCAGTCCAGCACATATAGTTGAACCAATCAGGCGTCTGAAGACAGTAATCAATTAATTGTCAGTCAGGTTGCTTGTTTAAGACGACACCTGATTGGTTAACTCATGTGAGCTTGATTGGTTGGAACAAAAACCTGCACCACCTTTTCTGGACCACTTTGACACTCCTGATGTAGACGGTGGAGAACCAGATCTTTGGAAGATGAAATAAAATGTACTTTTTTATGGTTTGTTAGTAACATGAGTTTTCAGAGGAAGGGATGCAAGGCTGGGTTTGATTGACATGAACTGAGCTGATGTTGAGGAGTCGACCTGATCCACTTTAGAAACGATGATGTTCGGCGAACACTCATGTACTAATACATGTACTTCACACACAGCTCCTGTATGAGAAACACTTTTATTCAATGTCATATAAATATGTAGCTATAATTAGTTACTACATAAGTAACTATTGATTAACCTTGTACATTAAATATGTTTGTTTAATATAAACATTTTGACCAGAGCAGGTCTGGACTAACTTACAATGTTTCAAGTAGCAAATAGAAACTGTAAATCAAGGTTAAATTCATGTTTTTATCTTGTTCGTCTGATCGCTCAAAAGGAATCACTAGTTGTGGTTAAGTTCAAATGTCCTGAACATCATTGAAGGTGACGTAGAAACATCTGAACTCCAGGTTGATGGAGATGAACAAAGACGATGAGCTTGGATTCATGAACACGCAGAGATGAAAACATGGAGATATTTCTGTCCATGATTTTCTGGAATTGTACGTCTGTTGTTCTTTACACACCATTCATAGTCAACGAGGCTCCGGGTCTCGACAGAAGACGATGATGGATCACAAGGTCTTTAGTTGGACACGTTGTTTGTGCTTCAGGGTTAATGGTCAGCATCAGGACCACCTCACACGTCTCTCGTCTTCTTCAGGAAATGTTATTAAATTAGGTTTGCAACAGATAAAACCTGCGACGTCTCTGGTGGATGCATCCGTGTGAGAGTGAAAGCCCTTCAGCCGAAGCGAGGATTCATCCCGAGTGCTTATGTCTGTGCTTTTCCACAGGTATTATTCGTGAACCTCACTCTTCAGATCGCTGGTAATTTGTGCAGTGTGACCACAGACGCAGCCACAATTCTATCCCCCGAGATGAATCTCTTACTGGAGCCGTCGCCTTTTTAGACGCCGGGAATTATGGGGCGCGATCAATCGGGGAGCGGATATGTCCTGATACAACAGAGGCCGTTATCACAGCAACTGTAATTTCAGGCATGCATTATTCAGCAGCGCCGTACGTGAAGCTCCAAGATTATTTGCAAAAGCACTGACGGTGCAGATGCAGGCGTGTCCTGCGGGGACAGAGTAATATCTGAGCAAACAAACCTTTCGTAAACTCTTCTCACTCCAGTCCTTGATCAGCAGCGTCTCACTTTGTCTCAGAACCAGACTCATGTTCTTCTCACGCCACTTCACAGCGAGCGGATCTTGGTGGACCTCGCATGCATCACGGTAATCATCCGTGGCAGCGGCGAGGACTCCTGCGTCCAGGATGTCCACTGAGCTGCAGGAGAGTTTGGCCCACGCACTCTCTGACACTTTGTTTGTTTGTGACGATGTGGCTCAGCTACAGGCGCTCTCTTCAAATATAGCTCTTTCTCATCTTCCTCCTCAGCCTGTGTGTGCGAGACTCATGGAGGGAGGAGTTCTTATCAGACCTTCAAATCCGATCGGTAAAAACAAGGACTTCTCATCGACGCTCACCTGGTGAACGACAGTGTTTGCGCTGGTTTTGTTTGTGTGATCAAACATCCCTGCAGAGAGTTTATCTCACTGTCGTCCAGCGCTTCACGTCAGAGAAGCCGGAGCGTTATTGACACAAACCTCTGCTGCTGGAAACGATTTTCGCACTGAAGTGAGTGAAATAATAATAAAGTCATCGTTTGTGTCTAAATAACATGAAAGTAACAAACGTATATAAAGTTTTAAGTGATTATTACACTAGTTATTTAGTATTTCAACGACGTGCTATTTAAAGAAATGTGTGGCGAAGGTTGGAGGATAAATCAGGCACAGTTTTCTGTCAATTTAGCATTTTCTCCTCACAGCCCAAAAATACAAACCACATAGTTGCCGCACAGAAAGAAGTGTTGCTATGGAAACTGAGTGTGTGAACGAGAGCCTCGACTCTCACCGGCGTCACGGCACAAACGCATCGTATCATTCTCCGCGCTTGTTAAAAGTTTTTGCTTCTTTTGTGCCTGATCTCCATGATTCTTCTCGCCCTCCACCAATTGGCGACATTTTGTTCCTGAGCCCGACGGATCCTCAGCAGACGGCTTTTATTTTTAAATGCCATGTGATGGAATGATAGTGAACAATCGCAGGTTCCTCAGCGGCTCGGCTCGACTCCAGATATCTTTGGTTTCTCCTCTTATCGTAGCATCTTAATCACATCAAACAACTTCTATCAGATCATGTTTGATTTGCCTCTGATGGGCTGTGTTTCATGTATTCACCGACTTCTGGGTGAGGTTTTTATTTTTGCTAAAAACAAGGCAATTTTCTCCGGAAAGTGACACATAGAATTTTTATTTTTATTAAAAAAATGAAAATACAACGACATGTTCTGGTTCTTACGAAGACACTGTTCTTTTAAGGGACACCACGGCTGCAATGAAGATCTCAAGAAGTTTGACTCGATTTACTTTCTTAAACCTTCACAAATCTAACGTTACATTAGAGGAGAATGTTATTAATGTTATATAAAATAGTATTGTTGCTCAGCTATACGCTAACAGTGCTACAGTTGTTCAAAATCACTTGTAATCCTTTGAATGTAGAATCTTAACTTTGTAAATCTACTGTTGAACAAGAAACCTTTCATTTCTCATATCAAATTGAACAACGACTGGTTTTTCACGCCAACATTGTTGATCATTAGTTTACGGTGAACATAGTGTTTTTGAAAATGTGTGTGTATCAGTTGTAACACATTGTTGTGTGAAGTCGGTTCCTTCAAATGCTCATTTACAAGATGCCATTATTGTGACGTGTGTTGTGAACGAAGGCTCATTTGTGTGTTTGCTGCATTAATGTAGCTGCTTCTGTTTGTGATCCAAACACTATAATTGGTTTACGTCGTATCTCAGCTTCTCTTAATTACACTGAGAACGACAACACGTTGTTGCCCTGAGATGATTATCTGCAGAACAAACATGTGGTTACGATTCTTGCTGCTCCCGCCGTGACGTTGATGCTTCTACAAATCCTTTCATAAGAGGTTTCTGCTGCTTCCAGTCTGACCGGAAGATAATTGGCTCAGCGGGTCGTTACATGTCATACGTGTTGTTTCCATACATTTCCTGCACTTTGTGACTCGCCATGGACACCTGGAGCCTTGTTCTGACAGTCAATGTTTGGGGAAAAACTTCTAAATATGACATTTTTTTGTCCTTAAGTATCATTTCCAGCTGAATCTCAGCAGAACTGACCGACAATTATGAGCCCGGACTCACCCAGGAGGCGATCAAATCTCTGCGATTGTGTTTCCTGCTCTTTTGTGTTTGCAACACGATCCAGGTGACGACGAACTGTGAAACTTGCTACCTGTGAAGCCGCCGCCATCAAAAATTCAGGAGTATTGATGGCGCCAGCAGATCTGGAGCTGTCGCTGGATTATTGTTCAATTAGTGCCTCTCAAGGTTGTGGGTTCGCTTCCAGCTTGAGGTTCCTTTCTGTGAGTTTCTATTTTCTCCCGATGTTTGCCTGAGTTCACCCCAGAATAAACCTACAGAATACTGGAACATCTCAAAAATGAAAGCAATGGACGGTTTATATATATATTCTAAACTCTGACGAGTTGCATTTTATTATCTAGTTCATGTCTTGGTCTCCAACATTGACCTTGAAGAATACCGATTTTAAGATTCTATGCTCACATTTAGAAATTAGCTTCAGCCTCTACTTTATCCTTTTATCAATTTATTGGCTATTTTAGTTCAAAACAAAAAAGACAAATCGACCTCAACTGTGTTTTTCTCCCTGATATTCTTCCCATATTAAAGGAATTTATTCAAATATATATAGTTTCTTATGTAACTTTAGTGAAATGGCTTCAAACCTTTGACTTAAGCATGAAGACGTGTCCAGTGGCGTCCGTCCAGGAGACATCAGGACAAACATACATGTCCATGCAGCGACGAACACCTAGTCGCACATGTGTCTTCCTCCTAAACATCGTCCTAAAGCTTCTCGTCTTTGTGTTACTAAACTCAGAGAGAAACCTTTTTCAAAAGTATTTTCCATTCTCTCCAAAATAGAACATTCTCATAAATAAAACCCAAAAATAATGCCTTTTTTTTTTTTGTCAAAACCATTTTCCTCAACAATGTCGCCCCCGTTTCCTCTGTTTTTTCTGCTCAGATAAAAGACAATCCTGGTGGAGAAACTGTTTCTTTTGAATCCAGCTCACTTTGTTTCTCAGCACAACAAGGTCAAATTGCTGCCCGAGATTGTGTCTCTTCTATTCATGTGTTTGTATTTTTGTCAGGTCTTTGAGAGCGGATGACTAACGACATGCAGGGATCGACGAGACGCTGCCTCAAGCTGTGAGGAAGATATGATTTATCCCTGTTATTAACCTGCGCCTGTTCCCTGCACACTTATTCAGATTCACCACTGAATCCATCTCTTCCTGCGTCTGCGTGGTTCTGCGCTCGCCGCGGTTTGATCTATTTCACAGAAGCAAGACTCGCTGTTTATACAAGCAGGCAGTTTACGTGACAGCGAGAGTCGAGATATGAATCCGTACGACAATATCTTCGATTAAAAGCAGCGTGATATGTGAGGCGAGAGGTCGACCAATATTGAACGCACACATGGAGCCAGAGTCTGTGGAACCTTCAGCATCTTCAAGTTAGTCCAACTCTTCTGACAGTTCTTTCCACTGTTTATTTAGCACGTCTTTGGTCCAAATTCGATTTGTTAAATGTTATTGTCACATGACAATCCTACTTCCGACACCATTTGTCTCTGAAGAGCACACATTGCTCGACAACAGCGGGTTGTGAACAGGTTTGATGAAAAGCTTTGGCTCACAGAACAAAACACGTTATTCTTTAAAAGAAAATAACAAGTTCTTGTTCCACTTCTCTGAAAGAAGCCGGTCACGAGGGCCTTGATGAAACTAAGATACTCTCCACAAACATTGTCCTTGACACAGTTTTATTTATAAATGATGCCTCTCCATGGAAAACATTCTTTCTTTTTAATCAGAGAAACACAAGTTTCTATTCACGAGTTGAATATTTCATCAGAAGTCGACGCTTCTAATGGTCGAACAGGGAGAGGAGTCGCTTCCAAACCTTTTCAAAGCCTCCAGAGATCGGCTTTCATTAGAATATATTAGATTATTCCGAGTCCGAGCGGAAAACAAACCGTCAAATCAACACTGATCTTGACGCAGGAATAAAGAGGAATAATAAACGTATCAATGTGTGACACTGACTGTGAAGGAAATTCTTTCCAGAACCAGCCACGAGTCGATCAATTAACGGAAGAACTTCTCAACAACGAGAAAAACCAGCGACTCAGCAGAAAAACTGCATTTCATTTGAACTGGACGCGATGCTAATGAAACCAGGTTCGCTTCGTTCATTAAATGATCTTGAAAAACAAACAACACAAGAAGTGATTTAACTTGCAAAAGATCCAAGTCATTATTCTGAACTGTCGCCCCATTTCAAGGATGTTTTGACGGTCATGAGCTCGCTCACCAAGAAAGGCTAATTGACTCGCGGCACCTAATTAATTCAAAGGTTGGAAGGTTTTGATAGCGTTGTAATGAGGGGGGGGGGGGGGGGTGTCAACACGATTTGATATAACTCAGGCTAAATATAGACAAGATCGTGTTCGACAGCTTTTCCGCAGGGAACTGAGGATCCAGATGTAGAAACAGGTGCAGACGACAGATTGTTCAACAGTTGATTCTCTGACGAGTAATTAAATCCATCTTTAGCTGAGGATGATCTTTTAAAGTCAGGCCTGAAGCAGGAGAAGCTTCTGGATTCAAGAAGACAGTGTTGATGGAAAGAAAGAAAAGACACGAGAGAAGAAAGTATGACAAACATCACCTGCTGAGGCACTGAAAGTACACGTGAATAATAATGACATTCATTTATGATAATTGATTAATTCGATCAAACTTCTAAATCAAAACAATAACATGTCTTGTGTTAGGTTTGTATGAGATGACTATAATAAATACACGTTTATTTTTCTTATTTTTGTCATGATAGAAACTTTCTGGCCACAAGAGTGTTTGACACAAAGTTAAAAAGGGTTGAAAGAATAGTTCGGATTCTGTGTAAGAAATGTTTTTTTCTTTTTTTAATAAATATGATTTTTTTTGACAAACAATAATTGAGAAAATAAAGTTGTTTAAGCAAAAGTGATGTAAACGATCTTGAATTAATCCTCCTTTCAAATCGAGATAAATAGAAACGTATAGAAACACATTTACAAAGAGAACAAAGAGAAAATCTTCATGTTGCTCATAAAAAAATAAGAAAATCTTTACTACGACGTTTATTTATGCAGGAAAGAAAAGCCCAACCTTGAGACGCTGGCACCAGAATCTGCTGTTTGCTCACTTTCCTCGGCCCAAGAAAAGCATCTATTTATCAGTCCATCTTGAGCTGGTGTCACAGAGTAACTCTCCGTTGCCTCCTCTTCAGTGTCTGCATAAATAGCCGCTGAGATGGCTGATTGATAATTATGCTTATCTCCAAAATGTCTCCTGTTACGAGGTGAGGAGACGGAAGTGGGAGCTGGCAGGCAGAGGTCAGCGCGAGGACTTCTACATTTCATCCGCACACGGCGAGAGATAGAGGTGCGGCGGAGTGACAGTCTCCGACCCCTGGGTGAGATCTGAAAGGAATGATAAAGGCGACTGACGGAGAGAAAATTGGCAGATAATTACAAAGGCTAGAGGGGCACATTGAGTCTCCCCCCCGCAGCCTTCTCTTTGTCGTATGAAACATTCACCTGCTCTCAGATGCACAAACACAGGCCCATAATGCAACAGCGGGACAAGTCAGTGTGACCAGCACGTCCACAGGTAGACGCTCAAATTAACTCTGGTGCCACCATTACGCCTCTGTTTTCTTTCAGCAGCAGCAGGATGGAAGCAGATCCACAATACTTTCAAATTGTCGCCTATTGAAGCTTGTGAAATGTGACAAATAGCCTCTGGTTCGGCGGCAGCTCTCAGCAGGAAACATCCAACACAATAGAACATTTAATGTTGTTTATTTTGGAGACCCACTGCTGATCTGGTAACAGAATGATTTGTTATCTTAGTAAAGCTGCTGAGATCTCCTAAGGCGGGGGGGTGGATCCAAGTTAGAGTTAGAAAACATATCAATGATTGTGTTTTAATTCATGTTAGAAAATATATCAATGATTGTGTTTTAATTCATGTTAGAAAACATATCAATGCTTGTGTTTTAATTCATGTTAGAAAACATATCAATGCTTGTGTTTTATTTCATATTAGAAAACATATTAATGCTTGTGTTTTAATTCATGTTAGAAAACATATTAATGCTTGTGTTTTAATTCATGTTAGAAAACATATTAATGCTTGTGTTTTAATTCATGTTAGAAAACATATCAATGCTTGTGTTTTAATTCAGGTTAGAAAACATATCAATGCTTGTGTTTTAATTCAGGTTAGAAAACATATCAATGCTTGTGTTTTAGTTCATGTTAGAAAACATATCAATGCTTGTGTTTTAGTTCATGATAGAAAACATATCAATGATTTGGTTTTAATTCATGTTAGAAAACATATCAATGCTTGTGTTTTAATTCAGGTTAGAAAACATATCAATGATTGTGTTTTAATTCATGATAGAAAACATATCAATGATTTGGTTTTAATTCATGTTAGAAAACATATCAATGCTTGTGTTTTAATTCATGATAGAAAACATATCAATGATTTGGTTTTAATTCATGTTAGAAAACATATTAATGCTTGTGTTTTAATTCATGTTAGAAAACATATCAATGATTGTGTTTTAATTCATGTTAGAAAACATATCAATGATTTGGTTTTAATTCATGTTAGAAAACATATTAATGCTTGTGTTTTAATTCATGTTAGAAAACATATCAATGATTGTGTTTTAATTCATGTTAGAAAACATATCAATGATTTGGTTTTAATTCATGTTAGAAAACATATTAATGCTTGTGTTTTAATTCATGTTAGAAAACATATTAATGCTTGTGTTTTAATTCATGTTAGAAAACATATTAATGCTTGTGTTTTAATTCATGTTAGAAAACATATTAATGCTTGTGTTTTAATTCATGTTAGAAAACATATCAATGCTTGTGTTTTAATTCATGTTAGAAAACATATCAATGCTTGTGTTTTAATTCATGTTAGAAAACATATCAATGCTTGTGTTTTAATTCATGTTAGAAAACATATCAATGCTTGTGTTTTAATTCATGTTAGAAAACATATCAATGCTTGTGTTTTAATTCATGTTAGAAAACATATCAATGCTTGTGTTTTAATTCATGTTAGAAAACATATCAATGATTGTGTTTTAATTCATGTTAGAAAACATATCAATGCTTGTGTTTTAATTCATGTTAGAAAACATATCAATGATTGTGTTTTAATTCATGTTAGAAAACATATCAATGCTTGTGTTTTAATTCATGTTAGAAAACATATCAATGCTTGTGTTTTAATTCATGTTAGAAAACATATCAATGCTTGTGTTTTAATTCATGTTAGAAAACATATCAATGCTTGTGTTTTAATTCAGGTTAGAAAACATATTAATGCTTGTGTTTTAATTCATGTTAGAAAACATATCAATGCTTGTGTTTTAATTCATATTAGAAAACATATCAATGCTTGTGTTTTAATTCATGTTAGAAAACATATCAATGTTTGTGTTTTAATTCATGTTAGAAAACATATCAATGCTTGTGTTTTAATTCATGTTAGAAAACATATCAATGCTTGTGTTTTAATTCATGTTAGAAAACATATCAATGCTTGTGTTTTAATTCATGTTAGAAAACATATCAATGCTTGTGTTTTAATTCATGTTAGAAAACATATCAATGCTTGTGTTTTAATTCATGTTAGAAAACATATCAATGATTGTGTTTTAATTCATGTTAGAAAACATATCAATGCTTGTGTTTTAATTCATGTTAGAAAACATATCAATGCTTGTGTTTTATTTCATGTTAGAAAACATATCAATGCTTGTGTTTTAATTCATGTTAGAAAACATATCAATGCTTGTGTTTTAATTCATGTTAGAAAACATATCAATGCTTGTGTTTTAATTCATGTTAGAAAACATATCAATGCTTGTGTTTTAATTCATGTTAGAAAACATATTAATGCTTGTGTTTTAATTCATGTTAGAAAACATATCAATGCTTGTGTTTTAATTCATGTTAGAAAACATATCAATGCTTGTGTTTTAATTCATGTTAGAAAACATATCAATGCTTGTGTTTTAATTCATGTTAGAAAACATATCAATGCTTGTGTTTTAATTCATGTTAGAAAACATATCAATGCTTGTGTTTTAATTCATGTTAGAAAACATATCAATGCTTGTGTTTTAATTCATGTTAGAAAACATATCAATGCTTGTGTTTTAATTCAGGTTAGAAAACATATCAATGATTGTGTTTTAATTCATGTTAGAAAACATATCAATGCTTGTGTTTTAATTCATGTTAGAAAACATATCAATGCTTGTGTTTTAATTCATGTTAGAAAACATATCAATGCTTGTGTTTTAATTCAGGTTAGAAAACATATTAATTATTGGGTTTTATTTCATATTAGAAAAGACTTCTGGCTCCATCGTCCAGTGATGTGTTGATGAAGCTTCATGAATCACGGCCCTAGTTTTAAGATTCAAAAATGACGTGAGGCTTCAATAGAACCTCTATTCAAAGCAATAGATGACAGAACAGAGAGCGACATCTAGTGGACTCTGAAGGTCAGACGCTGCTTCATGAAGCTTCATCTACTCGTCAGTGCTCTGGGTCACCAGGACATGTTTTTGCCTTTGATGGAAGAATGACTGAAAAACAGATGAACATTGAAAACATTGGTGACACGTTTCCGATGTGTTCAAAATGACCATCTGGACCCACGAGTCATGGGAAGTGTGGACTCCCATTGTTGTGTTGTATAGTTTAATGTCATGACTCACGAGAAGTACTCGGGACGGAGTCTGGGAGTCTCTGGAAGTGTTAGTCAGTCATTAATAATTATGATAATTATTTATTTATATATATTTTTTAACAGTGTCTGCAAAGTTCTTTACATAAAAACAAACAACTACAGTTAAAAATGAGACAATACTTTAAAACAACACAGTAATAAAACAAGATAAAACAACACATGTTCCATTGAAGGAAAATATTATTAGATAAAATGATAAAAACACTGAAAATAAATGAGTTAAAGGCCATTAATGATCCCAGTTAAGCGTTAAAAGGCAACATCACATAAAAGTCTGTAGAAGTGTGTTTTTTAAAGGATTTAAAAGAAGGCACAGACTCAGTCTTATCTCCTCAGGCGTTCCAAAGTCCAGGTGCTCTGATGGAGAAGACTCTGTCCTTTTGTAAGTAAGTAAAGTAAGTAATAGTTAATAGTTACAGTAAGTGTATTTGTGTCCAGGATATCAACATCGAAGCAGTTGTGTATTTTATTAGCCTGTACTTGAACCTTTGTTCACACTCACACGACAACATTTGTTTATTTCGCTGCCGTGCTGCTCTAATTATCGAGCGTTTCATCTGTGGAAAAATAATTAACAGATTCAAGAATCCGATTCATTTCATGGCACAGCGTAACCCCCCCCTGTTTACTCCACACCAGCACTTCTTCCCATCAGCCACCTCTGTGAGCCATTAATCATGTGGTGCATCTTTCAGTGGACAGAACCGTGGGGGGTGCTGAGGGGGTCTGGAGACTGAACTGCACTTGAACTGGAAGAAAATCATGCAGAACAGAGCAGATGACGACAATATCGTTGTGTGTCTTAGAGATTAGACAAACTAGGAGCTACACTGACTCTCAAACCTTCACGTCAGCGACCGTGAATCAACCCGACAGAGGCAAGGTGGGTGCAGAGGCATCTTCTCAGATCTGCTCGTCTGCAGCAGCCGCAGAAATGAGGAAGACATTGTTCTTGTTTGATTGAATAAGAGAGAGGCGTGAGGTCTGTGGGCGAGCGAGAGCCGTGGCAGATTTGACGCCTCAATCAGATCAGGTTAGTCTCTGCTAACTCGCTCCCACTTCCCGCCACAGATTGAAGCAGTAACTACAAGTTCTGTTTAAAAACCCACCTGTCAGTCCGACTCTTATGTGATACAGCATTTATATGTTTCTTGTTCATTTGGATTCAGAAGTTTCTCCGTAGCTTTGAAGTAGAAAAACCAGTCGACTGCTCACATTTTTACTTCTTTACTTTTGACACGCTACAACTTCTGCTGCTCACAAAACAACAAGGACTTCATTCCTACAACTGCTGTAACAACCGTTAAGAACATCACGACCAGCCTGTAATGCAGACCTCCAGCTCTTAACCTGCGTGGGATGATACTCATGTGTCTGGTACGAGCGCTTCGTCGTACATGGTGAAGGATTTAGGATAATCAATAATTGAAATGTTGGCTTATTAAAAGTCTACAAAAATCACCTCTCGTCGGCCCAAGCCAGCCCCGTGTGAGACCCCGGCTTCAAGAACATTTAAACTTCAGGAGATTTAAACTGAAGAATGTTCTCGCTCAGAAAGTCGATGATCGCGGTACAACATTCAGTCTGAGGTGATGTTTAATATCCTCTAACTATCTCTATTCCGTGGATTCAATCTAAATTGTTATTAAGCCTTGTGTCATATCAGGGTCAAGGTGACCCGAGGCCGGAAAGTAAATGTGTTTGTGGTATCCTTTGTGTTGTCTGGGTCAAGGTGAACAACCTCCACCACTGCATATGTGTTTATGGAAGCCATGGAGGTACAAAAACACAAGTATAAAACAAACACATTTACTTTCCGGCCTCCGGGTCACCTTGACCCTGATATGACACAAGGGTTTAGATAACAATTTAGAGTTATCAATAAAACTGATCATATTATTACTGATCTAACCGCTACATGAAGCGTCTTTATCTGCTGATACAATCATCACCAATACTTCTGCCGTCCTTTCAAACTCATGGTTTAGTGATGGTTGATTCAGTGGTTACGAACAATTAAATAGATAAACGGGGATAAAATTCAGTTTTTTCATCTCATCTTGAACTTTGTCTTCCCGACACACTCCTTCTGTTCGCCTGTCACGCTGCTAGAAATGTGAAAAGGTCGGAGGAGTTGTACACAAGGTGCAGACGAACATGCAAATGAAACAATTAGAAGAGAGAGTTTTGCATTTCATGGGAGGAAAGCAAACGAACGTGTCGTGTGGATGTTATTCAACAAGTTTAATATTTAATAGTGTGAAGGAATTTGAATGTTCAAAACAACTCCGTGTTATTAATAAACTACTTTATAAATGGAGTTTCTAGGAGTCATCAGGTGTGTGGGGTTGTGTCTCTGTTGTGTCTCTGTTGTGTCTCTGTGTCCAAGACTGATCCTGGAGATCCGAGGATGGTTTTCCTCGGGCTGAGGCAAGTGTTGGGAATTCTTGGTTTGGGAAAGATTATGTAAACTTCTGTGACGTACCTCTGAGGCGGCGGCTGCTGTCACAGGATCAGTGACCTGCTCCAGAATTAACCCGCTCAGCCACCGGCACCGTGGGCGCTCAGAGTAATGAGTTTGGAGGGTTCCAGTGATGGGATGCAGGATAAGGAGGCTCCAGGCTCACATCTCTACTGTCACAATGACTTTGATTGAAAAGCTTTTATGTGTTCACAAGTCTACAGATGTTTTTAGTGAGCGCTGAGATGTTTATATACAGGATTGAACAGATTTAGGTAAGTTAGCTTAGTTTCTGTGATTCTGGGTAAACTTAGTTCCACATAATAACCTAAACAACTCACATGGAAGTTACTTGTATCAGGTTGTTTTCTATGGATAATGTTTTCTTACAGTGTTTTGGTGACAGTATTAGTGTTTGTTAAAGTCCCTGCTCGCTGGATGGAGTCAAAACACATCCTATTTACACTTTTATACTAGCACACGCTTCCGGACCAGAGGAGAGAAATCCTTCCAGACTGTTGCTCCTAAGCTTTGGAACCATCTCTGTGTTTGATGATCTACTGACTCCTTCAAGAAACATGTGTGTTTGATGATCTACTGACTCCTTCAAGAAACATCTGTGTTTGATGATCTACTGACTCCTTCAAGAAACATGTGTGTTTGATGATCTACTGACTCCTTCAAGAAACATCTGTGTTTGATGAGCTACTGACTCCTTCAAGAAACATCTGTGTTTGATGATCTACTGACTCCTTCAAGAAACATCTGTGTTTGATGAGCTACTGACTCCTTCAAGAAACATCTGTGTTTGATGATCTACTGACTCCTTCAAGAAACATCTGTGTTTGATGATCTACTGACTCCTTCAAGAAACATCTGTGTTTGATGATCTACTGACTCCTTCAAGAAACATGTGTGTTTGATGATCTACTGACTCCTTCAAGAAACATCTGTGTTTGATGATCTACTGACTCCTTCAAGAAACATCTCAAGACACTTTGATTTGAGCTTTTCCTTGATTCTCTGAGACTCTTGTGTTTGTCTTATGTTTCTTCTTCTTCTTAGGCTCTGAGTTGTAGCAGAAGTCTGAAGTGTAGATGGTGAAAAGGGGCCAGTACTGTCCC
This sequence comes from Callionymus lyra, assembly GCF_982586985.1. NCBI lineage: Eukaryota > Metazoa > Chordata > Actinopteri > Syngnathiformes > Callionymidae > Callionymus > Callionymus lyra. The sequence goes on from NC_141836.1 coordinate 2,089,507, forward strand.
CTGAGGTGCTCCTGTACTGCACACCACAGTGTCAGACGTGATGTCCTTCAGCCTGACATACTGTGGTCAATCAGTGAGATAGTCTGAGATCCAGGAGACCAGACCAGGGTCCACATGCATGTGGTCAGTTTGTCCTGCAGCAGTGGACTGGATGGTGTTGAAGGCACTAGAAAAAGTCCAGGAACAAGATCCTCACTGAGCCGCTTCCTTGATCCAGGAGGGAGTAGATGCAGGAGGTGAAGGATGGCATCTTCTTCTACACCAACTGCTGGCCGGTAGGCAAACTGTAGGCGGTCTGGTGCTGAACTTGTGGCCTGAGACGTTTGAGGACCAGCTGTTCCAGTGATTGTCCGAGTGGCCACAGTCTGTCTCTGCACAAGAGGAATGTACTGTGACTGTAGGAGGACCAGGTCATGATCGGACTTCCTAAGTGGAGGAAGAGGATCAACAATCAGTCAATCAGATTGACTCTGAACACTCAAGAGAACGACAGACTCTCCAGTAGCTCCACAGCAACAGAGGGATTCATAAAGATTTTTATCCATCTCGATGTTTTACTTGACATAGAATCACAAGTTGTTCACTGTCTTTTCTTTGTGACGTTGTAAATTATTCTTATTTGGCGCTTTTGTCTGTTACACTTAAAAGACAGCAAAGACTGAACGAGTAGAAAATAATAATAATTAGAGTCAAAGAGTCTTTTTTATTGATCCTTTTCTTCACCAGACCCGGCACAGCTGCAGGAGGATTGTTAAGCCTCAAAGATTGTTGGCAATAAAGTTGCTGACTCAACAGCCCAAGAACATTGTGTTCCTGCTCGACACTCTTGTTTGTGTCACCGCTAAACATCGACGCCAAAACTCACTGATGACTGTCACCGTTGATTCAGTGCAGCCGCGTCCGTTTTCAAGATCCTGTATTAAAGATTCATTTGTTCATGTAATGAACACCAGAGTTGCGCGATGATTAATTGCCTTTCACTCTGGGCTCGTCTCAGAATAGACGAACAGACACGACGCTGCAATAATTATAGAAGGAAGTTGTTGTTTGGCAGCCGGAGGCCAAAGAACACATGTTACAGTCAAATAAGTCAAACTTTTCTTCTTCCATTTTTCGGCAGTAGTGACTTTAAACATGTATTTTCATTTCCATTCTTACCTAGATTTATGGATTGACTTTATTTATCCGTCTGTGCTTGATGATCTACTGACTCCTTCATAAACATCTGAAGACACTTTTGTACGTTCAGGCTTTTCTCTGAGACTCTTGTGTTTGTCTTATGTTGATGCAGTTGATTCAGAACTAACCCGCTCTAGTAGAAGAACTCATATTTCTCCAATCCTTCAAACTTTTCACTGGCTTCCAGTTTCTTTCAGGATCAACTTTAAAATTCTGGTTACTTTCAAACTATTCATGGTCAGGCTCCTCCTTACATCACTGATCTGATCCAGACTTACACCCCAGCTCGGGCTCTGAGGTCTGTGGATCAGAATCTACTTATGGTTCCACGCACACGGTTCAGGACCAGAGGAGAGAAATCTTTTCAGGCTGTTGCTCCTAAGCTTTGGAACGATCTTCTCTCTCTTTGCTCTTGATGGATCTACTGACTCCTTTAAGAAACATCTTAAGACGTTTCTATTTGTTCAGGCTTTTCCTTGATTTTCTGAAACTCCTGTTGTGTTATCAGTTTTATCTTGATCTTTAAAATATATACTTTATTGAATATTGTTTTGATTGTTTAAGCGCTTTGTGACCCTGGTCTGGAAAAGCGCTGTACAAATAACAATTACTTACTAACTTACTTACTTACTTTTAAGTATATATTTTATTGAGTATTGTTTTGATTGTTTAAGCGCTTTGGGACCCTGGGCTAGAAAAGACTCTACAAATATAAATTACTTACTTACCGTAAGTCCGGGGATGTGACTTATGTGTGACATTATTACCACATTATTAGCGGTATGTCATTTCACATGTTATTTTCACACTAAACCACAAGAGGGTGCTCTAGGCCTGTGTTGATAATTTCCACGTAGAAGAGGAAGCATCTTCTACCTCCGGAGTTAGTTAGTTGTTTAAAAGTGACCCGAGGATGAAGATTAGAGTTATTTGGAGTTACACGGATGGTTTGGTAAACTTATTAGTTATTTATGCTATAGTTCTCTGAATAACTCTTCATATGTTATGTTAACATACCAGGTTCTCAGTTCATGTAACGTAACGTACAATTATTCTGTTGTTGCCTCTATTTTTATTTTAAATTGTCATTCAAGATGACCTGTCTGTTCTTGGTGTTGCATTTTATCAAATAAATTTCCCCCAAAATGCGACTTATACTCCAGTGCGACTTATATATGTTTTTACTTCTTTATTATGCATTTTATGTCTGTAGCGACTTGTGCTCCGGAGCCACTTATAGTCCGGAAAATACGGTACTTACTTACTCTGGAGATCTCCTTCAGGGAAATTGGGTTTCCAGTTCGATACAGCAAGCTTCGTAAAAACAAGAACAAGAACAAAGCGCAAACAAAAGAACAAAGGACAAGAGATGACACAGTGCAAGTATAAAGAACAAGGATCAAAGGAAATCACGCAAATAAAAGGATATCAATTTCAACTATATTTATACTATTATTATGTAATTAAAGAAAACTTTTATTTCTCAATTTTGTTCACAACAAATCTACCTTGTTTGTCTATTGTTTCATCTGCTTCTCTAATTGTTTGTTTCCCGCAGTTTCTTCCTAAATCTCCTCTCACACCAACACCTGTGCGTCTCATTAACGTTGTCTCTGTTCCTCTGATGTGTGTTTGTGTTTCCCCGGCACATTATTTTCAGTTGTTTGAGTCTTTGCTTCCACTGGTTGATGCACGACACGGTTTCTCTTGCGCGTCACTTTTCACAGTTGTTGATGAAAAGAGAGAAAACTTCTGGATCCGACACATTTCCATGTGAACCACAGGATCGCGTTACAAGTGGCTCTGATTTAAAGTCACTGTTTAATGTGAACATTATGATGGTGAAAGAGAAAGCTTGACTGGTGGACACGTCTGGAGATCCATGAACGTGTCCTTCACTCCCTGTGACCCTCAAGTGTCTCCAGACGAAGTTATCGAGCTCCGGCAACAAAACAAAGATGGCGTCTCTGAGTCATGTGTTTTCTGGAACTCCTGTGTTGTTCTCAGTGTTATCTTGACCTTTAAATTATATATTTGATTGATTATCATTTTGATTGTTTAAGCGCTTTGTGACCCTGGTCTGGAAAAGCTCTATATAAATACAAATGACTTACTTACTTAAGTGTAGATTCTCTTTGATTAAAGTTGTAACATAAGATGAAATAAATCCTTCTCTCAATATCATTCTGCAGTTTAAAAACATATGAAGCAGATGTTCTTTGTTACTTTTCTGCCTCATAATGATGCTGTTATTATGTTTATGTAGCAAAACCTTTCATGAAATGCTGTTGATTGAAGGAAAGAGACTTGAAAATGATCTCCAGTAATGAGGGAAAAGATGAGAAATAAAAACCTTCAGAGCTAAAGAATAATAAACATCATTGAATAAATGTTTTTACCCGACAGGTAGTGATGGAACTTGAAGGCAGCATCGCGTGGGATCCATGACATTGGTCTTTAAAACACTCCGTTTAAAAGCATTGATTGTGACGATCTCTAAAGCTCACCTTAAGACTTGTGGCTCATCAAGCGATAGTGAGTCACTCTGTGATCCACGTAAATAATCTGCTCTCTTTTAAATCGTCCACATTCAATATCTAATCTGTTGAGTTTCTTCCTCAGCATGGATGCATGCAGGCTGATCCATAATTCAACGCAAGTAGACAATGATTTGACAGGGATCCATTGCCTGATCAATAGTCTTGTTGACAGAGAATCCTGATGAGCCGGCGAGAGCCGCTCGTTCCATTATGGTGAACCTAAGACCAAGAGAGCGAGGCCCTAATTGTCCAAACAACACACTCCACATTCCTCATGTGATGCTACATTGACATCTCACATATTGAATTCCATGCTGGAGCGATCACGCCGGGCCTGGTGTGCCGCGGCGACCAGGAGCCGCGATAATGAACATTTATTGATACATGACTGCTGTAAGCCTGTTTGCACAGTGAATTAAACCAGCTCATTACAGGCTTAATGGCGGGTACGAGGGATAAATAATAGATGCTCGTCCACTCTCTGGCACTTAAGCATCACGAGACCCGACTCTCCCCCCAAAACACTTGCTCTATTCCTGACTTCAGTTTGTGGAGCACAACAGTCCCTCGTTCCTGACTCAAACCAACCCAGAATCAAGTGTCTTAGGTTCATTTAATGTCCTAATATACGTTGATTCATTTTGATTTACTTGTTAAAAGATCCTTGAGGTAAATCATCGTCTCTGTTTCAAAATCCTGTTTGAATCTGTGATGTTGGAAGAAACAGCTTTTACTGGTTGAGACGCATCTTTGGACACAAACTTCACAGAAACCTTTCTTCTGTCCATCCTTTCACTTCATGTGGCCTCGAATATCTACTCACATAATACCTTAAAAGTAATGAAACCTTTAGAAGTGTTTCATTACATTTATCATTTAAAAAAAAAGTGACTGTGAAAAATGTATTATGAGACTGAAATCCCCGACATCTGATCTTGGCCGCACAAGAAATGAAAAAAACATTTTTGTATTAGTGTCAGAAAGTGGTTTTACTTTTAGAAAGTACCTGATTTTACCCAGAATAACATCAGCCTGTGACTCTTCATACATCGAAGAACAACTCGATACAAAAACAGCTTCTTCAGCATCAAGATTTCATGTTGTTTTCATGCACTTTGCATTCATTTTTATAAACCTGGTGTCGCAGGAAGAAAAACAGGTTTGGACATCACTGAGACTTGGGTCTGAAATTGAGGAAGACAAATGAATATATTCAATCGTTGGCTCAGCAAGTACACGAGCTGCAGGAGTGTTGTTGTTGTTGGCTTCTTCGATCGGAGAAAAGAAAGACCATTTCTTTCCCACATTACAGTAAACAAAGAAGCTCTCAGACATGTTCTGTGCAGCAGCCTCCAGAGGAAACCTCTGTCACTCAAATGATTTTGTTCTTAGTGTGCAGTTATTATCATCATTGAAATTGTATTATTATAAGTAATTATTCAAGTACTTTACATTTTAACTTTTGTGTGTTTGATGGATACAGATGATTTTGTGCTCAAATGCACAGCAACAGTCGTGCAGCTCCGGTGGTTGCAGGGAACCTGAACCAGGGATGATTTGATATTCTCTAATATGTGCTTGAATGAAATGTCAGCGTGGACGCCGGCAGCACCCTCTAGTTCACTCGTTAAGATCCACTCTCATTGTCCTCATTATGTCACTTCTGACACTCGTGATGCTTTGCTGGGTTTGTTTGTTCAGGTTTGTAGGAGGACTCCTCTGGTGCCACCCACGAGGTGGTCTATCGCTATCAAAGCTGCACGTCAACAGCAACTCAAAGCTTCTCACCGCGGCTGCACTGGGACTTGACTCTGGTGGAGGATGAGAGCTCGGAGCCTCCAACGCCAGCCTATAGGAAACAAACAGCTCCTGACTGTGTTTTCTCTTCTCATGTTTTAAACTTGAATGTTGCTGCGAGCATTTGTTGAGCTTGTGAAAGAAGTGATCAAGTCAAAGTTTGCAGTTCAGTTGCCAACATACTTTGGTTGAAAGAAGAAATCTTCTTTACGTTGTGTGTTTGTGGTCCAGCTACGAACATCAGGCCGCGGTCCTGGTGCTGTTCGTGCTTCCTGTAGCGGAACAACTTGTACTTGTACTTGTACTTGTACTTGTACTTGTACTTGTACTCATTTACACGTTACGACCGTTCACTCCAGCTGAGTGTTTAATACCTTTATTACATTATTATTATTATTTTAAAATATTTAAATGGAGTAAAAACAACTTTGAATGAAAAAACTCAGCTGTCACATCAAAGTTTCCTTACAAGGTGTGTTCAGATGTTTTGATATTAAAGTTTGTGTCACATGACCAGTTCACTCCAAGAAGTGCAAGACTTCAGTTAGTTCTCTTCTTTTCTTCTTCTTATGTTGCAGTTAATATTGAACTTGTAAATGTTTTTATGTGTCAGTGTGTTTTCTGTCCATCCTGGCCACGTCTCTCTTGTAAACTTCAACATCAAAGAGAGTTGGATAAATAAAGGATAAATACAAACTAAAAAAGTTACCTGGAATATTGACGTTTCACTGGCTCTTTCATTATCTTCTCCTGGAGGCTTCACAGAGTGTTCTTGTACTTGACAGAAATGAGTTGAACCTCCGTCACCGACACATTGATGTGAAGCACAATTTCAACAAAGATAGAAATCTCTCTTCATTTCTTCCCATTTGAACCAATAGTTAGTGAAAATATGAATGTTATATTGTACTTTGATGACTACATGATGATTCACTGCAGTGACTCTGGAGGATCTTCGCTAAAAGCTCCGTCAGATTCTTCCACCGACTCACTTCATTAGCGTCGACGTACCCGAGGCTTAGAACTTCCCAAACGAGCGAGAGAAAGTGTATAGTTCCCTCATGTTTTCCTGCGCGAACCTCAACTTATAATTAAGTCAATAATTGAGGCATAATCATATTTCACCTTTACATGTGAGCGCCGAAGTATCCGCCAATGTTGGCGCCACAATTACGTGGCGCAGCAGAACAAATAAAAAATCCAATCAGAATCCGTATTAGCGCCGCTCGACCGACTTTAACTGCACATTACAACAGATGGAAACTCGGTGGACAAGCTGCATTTTAAATCTGCCACGAAGTCATTTTGTGAGAAGCAGCCTGAGCAGAAAAACAACTTTTGGACTGTTGAGTTGAGAAAATGGTGACAAGTTAATTGAAAAAAGACTTGGACGGAGGCGTCAACATGACACCAGGGGCCACGTTCTCTGAAGGCTTTATTGCCGAGAGGGAAACAGAAACATCTGATGTCATATCACTGTATTGTCAACTCCTGGAACGAGTGACGGCTTGAAAGCGATGACACTGAAGCATCACCTGCTGTTTCATGAAACCTCGTCCACCTGTCACAGGTGTTCAGGCGGTTCACCTGCAGCTCTCACCTGACGGGTCACGAGGCTCAGAGATGCACATGTGGGACCAACATCTCTGTCCTTGGCAAACAAAGGTGTGAAATTGCAGAAGAATGTGAAGCTCGTTCCCACAGGAACCTGCAGTGTTGCTGCTTAGCTACCGCTGACCCCTGTCCACTGCGGTCTTTAATGAAGAATCGCTGTAATATCATTCAGAGGATTCTTTTAAAAACTGCTCTGCTGTGCACAGGCGTCTCCTCCTCCCTCAGGTGCTGCTGCTGCTACAAAGAACAGATAAATGTTCATTAAAATCATCACATGCGTCTCTCATGGAATAAATCCTGCCTCGACACCAGTTTCCTCACATAAGCAGCGACTCCAAGATTGAATAGAAAAGGTTGAATTCTGACACTTTCAATTTGTTAAGACAAGATACGATAACATATACATTTATTTTTCCTGCATTAGAAACATTTTAGATCATTATTTGAGAGAGAAAGCACTGCTTTATAGTACACATTAAGACTGGAAACTATCACTGACACTTGACAGAGCTTTTCTCCGATAGAAACAAGTTATTAAGTTGTGTTTCAATGTGTTATCTCTGTTGAGACATTTACGTCGGTATCTTCCCCGAAGACGCGTCTTCAGTTGAACGACATCTACACTAAGATGGCGGTCGTTGAGGGTGGAACTCCATTTTCTGGCCATTCAAGTGCACCAATCTAGTGCGCACTACGTTTTCGCACATTGCTAAGTGGCACGACTGTAATCGACCAGTATCTCAGCCATGATGGAAATGACCGCAACCGCCGTCACCAACCCGCCGCCATGAAAGGGTTGCCAGACGGCAAACATGCCCAAAGAGGCGGAGTCAGGGCTGGATTATGATTGGGTGATGAAGCCACGCCCACTCAGCTACTGTGGCTAACACGTGCTTACTCGTCAGTCAAGTTGACCACGCCCCTTATTATGCAAATCATTCAAAACGAAAGGACTTTAATCACAAGAGACGTTTTTTAGGAATAAATATTTCAGTGGAAACAAACTCAACTCTTCGCACTTTACAGTTGGCAACAGTTTTAGTTGTTTTTTTTTAATTATATCTTTTTTTTTCCAGATGTTGCCGCTCGTTAAGAAAAGCATGATTTAAAATGTTACGTTCAAAGCGTCACATATGACTATAATATAATACAACATGTTTACTTCCATGTGTAACATATGAATGTCTTCATAATATTGTTCAACATGAACATTAATTACAGACAAAGATTGTGTTCGACGCATATTTACATGTTTTCAAGCATCTCAACAAACCTGCTGAACACGAGTCTCACTCTCTTCTCACAGTAACATTGGATTTGAGGTCAGAAGAAACATTTTCACGTAACTCTGACCCCAAAACCGTGGCCTGAGGGCGTCTCATCCCCCGCAGTCCGGCTCAGTTCCTCGACTCGGAACGAGGTCAAGTTGTGTCGTAAACGACGATAAACAACCAGAACTTCCTGGTCCGTCTGCCCTGCACCGTGACCTTTGGTGAGGTCGTGACCCCAGGATGAGGTGGTCGTCCCTGGATCCAGTGATGTTGCTGAGATGCTCTCGCGAGTCCAGGAGGATCACGAAGATAAACTGTTGGTGTCTCACAACATCTGCTGGATGACGTATCTGCAGAGCGTTGCTTGACTTTGACGTAACGAGGACATCGGCGCAGAATCCTCCACCGTCAGAGACGACGAGTCACCTCGCAAACCTCCGCCACCATCTCTCAGCCTTCCTTCTGCTCCATCGAGTCCAGAGTCTCTTGTTCTCTGCTGGAGCAGAATCATTGCTGACAAACCTCATTATAATGCTGCACCTTTAGATGCATGTTGTAGCCGCGGGGGTCCTTCTCTCTGAGTGCAGGAGCCCACCCTGGTCTGTGGTCAATTACACCCCCGGCATCACGTGTGCCCTGGTTCTGATGGTCCGCTTGGTACCTTCATGATCCAGTTCAGCAGAACTCACTCAAGGTTTGACCAAAATACTACTAAAATAAACACAACTAATAAAAGAACAATACACAATACACAGCAGCAGCAAGAAAACTAGGAACAGGACAAAATATTGATGTTTAATTTACAATTAACATGTAAATATTTGCGGCATTTGTTCATTTTTGTGTTGCAATTAAACCTCCGGCCTCTAGATGGCTGCAGTTGTTATGTCCTTGACAGCGAAAGGAAGAATGATGACTGAGGACGAGAGGATACAGTGAGTCCAGCAGCTTTTAAAGCTGATGTTTGGACATATTTTGGTTTGAAAACAAATGAAAGTAGTTACGACTTCGTCAAGAGTCATGTGGTCTGTAAATACTACAACACCAGAGTCAAGTACTGGACAATACTACACATATATACTTGTTACTACACTATCACAACACCAGAGTCAAGTACTGGACAATACTACACATATATACTTGTTACTACACTATCACAACACTAGAGTCAAGTACTGGACAATACTACACATATATACTTGTTACTACACTATCACAACACCAGAGTCAAGTACTGGACAATACTACACATATATACTTGTTACTACACTATCACAACACCAGAGTCAAGAACTGGACAATACTACACATATATACTTGTTACTAAACTATCACAACACCAGAGTCAAGTACTGGACAATACTACACATATATACTTGTTACTACACTATCACAACACCAGAGTCAAGTACTGGACAATACTACACATATATACTTGTTACTAAACTATCACAACACCAGAGTCAAGTACTGGACAATACTACACATATATACTTGTTACTACACTATCATAACACCAGAGTCAAGTACTGGACAATACTACACATATATACTTGTTACTAAACTATCACAACACCAGAGTCAAGTACTGGACAATACTACACATATATACTTGTTACTACACTATCACAACACCAGAGTCAAGTACTGGACAATACTACACATATATACTTGTTACTACACTACCACAACACCAGAGTCAAGTACTGGACAATACTACACATATATACTTGTTACTACACTATCACAACACCAGAGTCAAGTACTGGACAATACTACACATATATACTTGTTACTACACTATCACAACACCAGAGTCAAGTACTGGACAATACTACACATATATACTTGTTACTACACTATCACAACACCAGAGTCAAGTACTGGACAATACTACACATATATACTTGTTACTACACTATCACAACACCAGAGTCAAGTACTGGACAATACTACACATGTATACTTATTACTACACTATCACAACACCAGAGTCAAGTACTGGACAATACTACACATATATATACTTGTTACTACACGTATCACAACACCAGAGTCAAGTACTGGACAATACTACACATATATATGTGTTACTACACTATCACAACACTAGAGTCAAGTACTGGACAATACTACACATATATACTTGTTACTACACTATCACAACACCAGAGTCAAGTACTGGACAATACTACACATATATACTTGTTACTACACTATCACAACACCAGAGTCAAGTACTCGACAATACTACACATATATACTTGTTACTACACTATCACAACACCAGAGTCAAGTACTGGACAATACTACACATATATGTGACCTATGTCCTTTGTCTTTGTCTTTAGACTTAGATTGTGTCATCTTGTTCTTCCTCTTTATGTTCTTCTTATTTTATTTTTTATGTATTATTTTTTTATTGTTTATGAAAAATTGCTGGCTATTGGTAAAAAACAATTTCCCAAAGGAGACCTCCTGAGGGATCAATAAAGTTTTACCTTACCTTACCTTATATACTTGTTACTACACACTCTTGACTATATAATCTTGTATATATGTATATATATTTATATAAATATATATATATATATATAGTTATATAGTTTTATATATATATATAGTTATAGTTATAGTTATAGTTATATACGTATATAGTTATATGACTATTTCTGCTTTATTTTTCTCTTTAAATCCAACCCTAACGACTCATGAACTGAACAAAGCTGATGTTTCTCTTCCTTGCGGAGGCGGATTACCTTGATGTTGCAGATGATTTATGCAAACAGCTGCACAAACCATCTTCACATCAATCTGGTGTCTTGTGGGAAAACATCCTTCAGAGATAAATAAAGAGGACTTGTTTAAATGAACGTGGCCCAAAAAAAATGTCTTTGAGTCGTGGAATAAGACAGTTAATTATATTTAAATACTGGTGACATTAAAGAGTCATGTTCATTATGAAGCTGCTCAGACTATTCACACAGACTTTGTGTCTTGACTTTCCAGCTTCATGACAAGTTTTTTTTAACATTTTCCGATGCAGTGTTGGATCAGAAGGTTGAGTTGGGAAGCATGTGGTGACTTTGACCTTTGAAACCTTGGCTGGACGACACCATGACCAACTGTGAGCCTTCTGTCCGTCTCTCACTCTCATCTTTTTCTAAAAGCACCAGAATCCTGCCTCGGCCATCTGTAGCTCCACTCATCCGTCTTAGATTCACGTCAATACATTTCTCGCTTTTAATTGACTTTTAGACTTTTCAATAAACTGGTTCAACTGGTTTATCAAATAAAATCAATTAAAACTTTTCAGACATGATGAATGTTTGACTGTCAAATGATTATTTTTATTATTTTTCTGGAGGTGTTTGCAGTTTTATAGTTTTTAAAGCAGATGCCTGAACTTGAGAGTTTTTTTAGCCTTAATATTAAATTAATAAAAGCCTTAGAATGTTTTTGTTGGTGCAGCTGTTTAACTGCTTCGTTATAAATGATTGATCTAATGTAGAATAAAACAATCTTTCAGTGTAAACGAGTATCAACACCTGCAGCTTGTAAACTTTATATGTTTTTTCTTCACTGTTCACCTGGTGCAGCTGATACTGACGTTAATGTATCGTTGTTGTCATTTAGCTCCGTTTAAAAACTCATATTGAAAAACAAGTGTTTTCCAACAAAGCAGATTCAATATAGACTTTGTCTGTAGAGATGCTAACAGAAATAACATGAACTCAAAGTGGAAAAGTTCAGCGTGATCGTGATCAAACATGTCCGACACTTGAGGGCGATGATGAAGATGACGACGACGAAGATGAAGATGAAGATGAAGACGAAGATGAAGACGAAGATGAAGATGAAGACGAAGATGAAGATGAAGATGAAGATGAAGATGAAGACGAAGATGAAGATGAAGACGAAGATGAAGATGAAGATGAAGACGAAGATGAAGATGAAGATGAAGATGAAGACGAAGATGAAGACGAAGATGAAGATGAAGATGAAGATGATGATGATGATGAAGATGATGATGATGATGACGACGATGATGACGATGAAGATGAAGATGAAGATGATGATGAAGATGAAGATGAAGATGAAGACGAAGATGAAGATGAAGATGAAGATGAAGATGAAGACGAAGATGAAGATGAAGACGAAGATGAAGATGAAGATGAAGACGAAGATGAAGATGAAGATGAAGATGAAGACGAAGATGAAGACGAAGATGAAGATGAAGATGAAGATGATGATGATGATGAAGATGATGATGAAGATGAAGATGAAGATGAAGATGAAGACGAAGATGAAGATGAAGATGAAGATGAAGACGAAGATGAAGACGAAGATGAAGATGAAGATGAAGATGAAGATGATGATGATGATGAAGATGATGATGAAGATGAAGATGAAGATGAAGACGAAGATGAAGATGAAGATGAAGATGAAGACGAAGATGAAGATGAAGATGAAGATGAAGATGAAGACGAAGATGAAGATGAAGACGAAGATGAAGATGAAGATGAAGACGAAGATGAAGATGAAGATGAAGATGAAGACGAAGATGAAGACGAAGATGAAGATGAAGATGAAGATGATGATGATGATGAAGATGATGATGATGATGACGACGATGATGACGATGAAGATGAAGATGAAGATGATGATGAAGATGAAGATGAAGATGAAGATGAAGATGAAGACGAAGATGAAGACGAAGATGAAGATGAAGATGAAGACGAAGATGAAGATGAAGATGAAGACGAAGACGAAGATGAAGATGAAGATGATGATGATGATGACGACGATGATGACGATGAAGACGACGATGACGACGATGAAGATGAAGATGAAGACGAAGACGAAGACGAAGACGAAGGCGAAGGTGAAGATGAAGACGAAGACGAAGACGAAGGCGAAGGCGAAGGCGAAGGCGAAGATGAAGATGAAGACGATGAAGATGAAGACGATGACGAAGACGATGACGAAGATGATAATGAAGATGAAGATGATGATGATGACGACGATGACGACGACGAAGGCGAAGACGAAGACGAAGATGAAGATGAAGATGAAGACGAAGATGAAGAATGAAGAATGAAGAATGAAGACGAAGACGAAGATGAAGATGAAGATGAAGATGAAGATGAAGATGATGATGATGACGAAGACGAAGACGAAGATGAAGAATGAAGACGAAGATGAAGATGACGATGATGACGATGATGACGATGAAGATGATGATGATGATGATGAAGATGATGAAGATGATGAAGATGATGATGAGAGGAGGCTCGTCTGGAACAGATGAACTTGTTGTCCAGGGACAGAAGCTCCTGCCGAGGTGTTCTTGGATCATGTTCCTGCTTTGTTGTCGAGTCCAAGAGGTGTGTGTGACACACACACAAGAAAGGATTGCTCAGTGGTCTCAGTGGGGGGTCTGGCTTTCATGTGCTCTCGCTTTAATGTCAGGATTTAAAATAAAGTCTTCAACTCTGGCCTCCAGACCTTTCAATGATGTGATATTAGATCCTGGTCAATGTTTCCACTTATGTTCCTTGAAGAATTCTAATCTTTCTCCACAAACCTATGATGATGTTGCTGAACATACAACCTTCACGCGTGTTAGAAACCAGTGAACTCATCTTGTCGAGAGCAGAACTTTCATTTTGGTCCCACAGGGTTTGATAATTGGAAAGAATGAGAACATGGTAGTTGGCAGAACTTTCTACACCAAAGTTGAAACGATCATTTGTAGAAAAGTTGTAGAGCCTTTTATTAAAGAGTCGAACAAATGTGTCAGGTTGTGTTTTACTGTATAAAGCATACAATGAGAATATATTATTCTTATTTGTGATGACAGTTCCTTAACAAGGGTTTTTAGTGAACTGTTGGAAACTCTCAGTTTCCATATTTCCTGAAAGGAATAAGAAATAACTTCTAGTAACGCTGCAGCTGATGGGATGTAATGGAACCATTTGAATAAGTGTTTATTTGTTCAATAGTTTGACGCTGAAGGTCACTGGCCTCACCTCACGACCTGTATTCTCCACACATGGATGGTCTTCCCTAAACCATCAATGACCTGAGAAATAGATCTGAAGATGGAGAATAAAACAACAAATATTCTGTTGTTGAAACTGCTGCTGATGCAAAATATCTTTTACTTTGCTCAGCAGGAAACCAATGAAACGATTACCAGGAGATGTTGTTGGAAGAGTTGAGGGAGCAATATTGTATCCGAAGGAAAAGTTTCCACTTGAATGTCTTTATTAGACTGGAATGAGTCGGATGAGAGCGATGACTCCGGGGATGACAGTGCTGTCGTGATGAACTCAAACATCAGATGTGAACAGCAGTTTCTAGAAGATCTCGCCGTGACATCTGTGTGTGTTTGCATTACACCTGTAAGCTGTGTGTTCGCTGGTGCACAGCCTATTAGAACAAGACGTTACCGTCTGTAAAGTGAACACGGCGAGAGGATTAGCATCTTGATCCTCCTCCCACAGTCGCTCTGACTGATGCCGGGTCACCTTCAGCCGGACGACCGGTCTGGACGAGGCTCGTCTGGAGCCGTTGATTCATCAACTTCTCCAGCAGAGGTTACAGGTACGTCTGCTAACTTCTGAAGAAGATCTCATTCAAGTCGAGCCTGATGATTCTCCAGGTTTATTTCCAAAGCTTAGTGTTACATCGACAGCGACTCATTATAAGCATCTAGCGTTTAGTGTCTCTGGCCTTTTTTGTCATTGTTCAATATGGCTGAAGATTAAATATTGATTTCTTCAGTGAAAAATGTCTCCTCCAGTTGGATTCTGCGGGCGTTCCTCGAGGCCACTCATCATTTCTCTGATCCCTGCAGTTGGACTGGAGAAGTGCGTCGTATAGACTCGTGATTATAGTTTTGGAGAATTCATCACACGAGTGACTCGTGCGTAACGATGATCAAATCCCCATAAAGTCACTTATTGTGCTGCTGCTTAAACTAATCACCGGCCGTGGTTTCTTCCCGAGCTTATCCGAGTCCGGCTCCTTATCAAAGTGGAGCAGTTTATTTGAATAGCAATGAAATCCCTTTTGGTCGCCACGATATTATTAATGATTTAATCTCAGTGTGGGAGAAACCACAGAAAGGCCTTGATTTTCAAAGTCCTGAACTGAAGCCGACAGAAGAGCAGAGGCTTCAAAAGCAACAGAAGCAACTGTGCTTGGATTTCAATCGTGAGTTAACATCTGAATTTAAATATGAATTAAAGCAGCACTCAGTAAGTTGAACGTGTATGTTTCTGGCTCCCTCTAGTGTTGGAACAGTTTAATTGCATTGTCGTTGAATTGTTAACGCTACAATCATTATTAAAGAAAAAATGGTATTGTTTAAATTTCCATGACAGAAATGAATGCAACTTCCGTCTCCAGCCAAGGTTGTGTAGTAGGAGAAGCGTTTAAAGAACAACAGGCTAGAAAATAAATCACCACAGATGCACAAGTAGTTTGTTGTAAGAATGGTTGTGTGCGAGTTCGACTGCCAGCTTCAGTGTTTGTGTTCATTTGTGTTGTCAGGATCCATCCTCGCACAATCACCATGATTACAGTAGATGTTGCATCAAATCACTTCTCCTGGCTCAACGACTTCACTGAAAAGAATAGAAGTAGAACAGCTGTTCAGCATCTTTGTAGGAAACACACGATGCTAGAAATAAAAATGCACCTTCACCTGCTTCAAGCTCCAGCTATACCTGTTTAGAAGAGGATCACAGCTACGCCGACACACTCGCTCCAATTGAATTGCTAATTACTCTTGTAACATCTGCTTTTATCGGCGGGCCCGAGGTTGAGGTGTGGAGTACGAACAAGTGCCCTACACGCCTGATGACCGCCTTGTAGTCGCTCATTTATCCTCCTACCACACGCGCAACGACATCCTTTGAGCCTCTGCAGATGCTGGCGCGAGCTCAACAATCAATGCTTCAAATGGGGACGAGAGGTTTTGGTAACTGCTGTGCATTATTCATTAGTGAGGACACACTTATACGGAGCATGAAGCTCAACCATGCTCTCGCTGAGCGCCGGAGTCGCCTCCTTCCTGTCAACACGGCGTCTGATTGTATTGTACTTGAAATGGAATCAAGGCCAGCGAGACGACCTGCGGGGCTTTCAGGCTTCACATGGCAGGAATAAAGCTAACTAGGTTTAAGTTGTCAGAGCAGGGGCTGAGAAGTAAATCCACTTTCCAGTCCGGCAAGTCCAATGACAAACATGCTCAAAGGTATTACAGCCATGGTGGAGGTTTAAGAAAGATTTCACTTAAGGAAAGATGTGTTGGAGGAACAGAGTTATTAACCGTCAGCGCTCATTTCACTTTTAAACTCTGACTTTCCCGACAAGCATCAGCGCCATAATCTCTGAAGCATCTTTGAAAAATCACGAGGGCGTTTTTTATTTGATGTCCTTTTGATGTGTCCTGGGTGTCATGGTGTCCCTGATGGTGTCGGCAGGAGAAGCATCAGAATCTAGAGTTTAGTGGAACTTTCACAGCAAACGAGGCTCAAACTCCATCAGCAACAAATGTTTACTTCAAACTTTATAAATCCTCTCCTGAAGCTCACACTTCCATTTGAGTTTTTGTGAACGTTAGCGACGCTCTCGTGTTGTCTTCCTGGAGTGCAGCGGACAATACTTCCACAAAATGTTGATGTTTATTTTCATGTACATTCTTCTGGTACCGTAAGCACAAGATTGTGGATCTTAATGAACTGATTCTGGACGCACAAGTCATTTGAAGATTGGTCACTCTCTGTAGTGCAGATAGAGCTTCTGTGCCAGCTCCCTTGCCAATCTATTACCCATATTATATATATATATATATATATATATATATATGCCATATTATATATACAGTATATATAATATGGCAATAATATTAAAGAAAAGGAAGTTGTGTGAAATGAGCTGCTTGGCAGAGGTCTGCCTTCTCGTTGCAGGTCTAGATTTTGTTTATTTTATTTTCTCGATGTGTGTTTTACTATCTTCTGTTTTTCTCTCCACTCACAGCGACACGGTTATGTTTTTGACTCTCATTCATTGATTGATTACAGACGTCGGGTCTACTCTGTATTCTCACGGAGCCGAGGCTGGACAGGAACACAAGCTCTGACCTCATTTAACAATCCTTTTGTGTCGCGACACAACGAGCGGCTCTGCCAGAAGTCATTCCTCGTTCTGCTGACTCGGCAGAACCAACGTCTCCGTGTGCAGCAACAGCAAAGTTTTAAGTGTTTCTCTAATTATAAGGAACCTTTAGATGGATCTTGACCTTCAACAACTCATCCCATTGTCCACTCAGGCTCTTCTGAAGGCAGAAGAACAGGTTGAAACTTCTTAGAGTCATGAGCTCCTGAAGAGACTCAACATATCTTCACAAGAGGTTTTCAGAAGCAGCTGTTGATGTGTTCGTGGCCACGTTGACGCATCTGTTCTATTCAACACCAGCAGGAGTGAGAAGTTACTCATGACATTTCAAACGCTGATTAATCACGAAGCAGTCGGCGTTTAACTCCTTCCATTTCATGGTTCAACAACTCGGCTTTTCTAAGTGCGTGAGACAAATTGGCCGGAGGTTAAACGCTTTGGCGAGATGGTGATTAGTGAGCAGCATGTGGAGGCTGCTGGAGCGAACCTCGTCTCCGGGTTCTCGCAGATATCGTCCACTCGGGCTCGTGGGCAGCTGAGCTAATATTATCCTTATATCACAGTCAAGTCATTTTCTCTAATCCAACCATTGTTTACAGGCCTTTAGGTAGTTTCATTCACCATCTAATCATATTAACATGTTAATGTTGCCGTCGACTTCTCAGTAAACAGGGTTTTATTTACACAGATGATGCTGCACCACCTGCCACTGTGGGAGGAAACACGAGTGCGAACCACACAATCCTTCCTCACTCTGAACATGAGATTTCAATATGATAAATAAATAAAATGTTTTTAGGTAAAATCATTTGGTTTCACACACGGTTCAAATCCCTTTTTCTATCTTCAAACACGGACGAATAAACAATTTTCCTAGCATTGGTTACACATTCAGGTTGGAATGATTTGCTGGTCATGTCTCGTACATTTGTGAACACACACATAATGATCCACTTTTCCGTGGGTTTCTATTCTTGTCTCTCCACCAATAGTTGTGACAAAAGCATGTATTTTAGGAAAATAAAAGTGTTTTACTTTTCCATGTTTTCTCTTCTGTCAATCACAGTAACGTACAAACATTGTTTTGCTGTATTTTTCCCAGATCTTTATTTCCTTTTGCCTTTTTCAGCATTTGAAATCTCGCTGATGGACAAGAGCTTCATAGACCAGCAGGTGGCAGTGTTGTCACAGAGCTCCTACAACACTGCAGGAGTAACAATTCCGTCAAAATCCAGTTGAAATCTGATCGTGTGTGTTTGAGTCATTTTGCTAATCGACGGACACATGTCTTGGGAAACACGAGCTCCTTGGCAGAGGTAATTATAAGAACGTTCCAGTAAGAATCAAACCAGGAGGTTGAAAAAGATCCGCAGGATCGACTGCGAAGCATCAGAAACATCTGGTGACGGGAGGAGCTGGAGCTACGAGACCTTTGAAATAATGATGGAGAATGTGATGAAACTTTATGACCTCGATTTTCCTCCCGTTACCAGCGAGAGGTTCAGCAAACTGATCCTCACACTTTCACCAGAAGTTCTCAAAGAGTTTCAAGTATTTATGTGGAGTTTAATGTAGAGAAGTGAACTGACTGTTAATGCGAGCCAAACAACGTTTGTCAGGAAACCAGCAGACGTCGGAACATCTACAGTAAAACATGGCTTTGAAGAAAAGAAAACGTATAAATAAATGAAAATCGGGATCAATTAAGAATCCAATACTTTTAATTCAAAGTCATTAAGAGTTATTCTGCTGGCTCTTCATCTTCGCAGCTCTTCTACATCCAAGCCCTCGTTTACACTTCATGGGAAGCAGAATCGATGGTTCCGTGTAAACAGGCTGAAAGAACGTCTCCCTCAACGTAAACAACAACGTCTAATTGCTAATAAACATATTGAGAAGAATGCAGGCGTGCTGAGGTTGATAACTATTCCCGCTCCTCCCATAATTGCTCTTTTATGTTCTTTGATTCGTCATTTCCAACGATAGGCTGCGTCGAAAGTCCTGGCCTCAGCAGAAAGTGGTCCTTCGGCTGCACACGAGGACGCTCGGCAGGATCTCATCTGTTTCCACGTTATTATCCTGGACTCGCTCCAGATCTTACAAATGTGCTCGCTGCTCTCCCGGTGACTTTGTGGATATTGAACTTCCTGACAAGTCTCAGGCAGCACCTGTCAAGCAATAGTGATGTGTTTCTTCACTTCACTTTATTGTACTTTCTCCGGCGTCTGCTCCTCCTGTCAAGATGCTTTACTTGAGCAAATGTGCTCTGAGCTGAAGAGGAAACATTTCAACACGTCGTCATTCTTCATTTCTCAGTGTTTACATCACAATGTTGGCGTCAGACGTAAACACACGTTTAGACTGCCTCTTCTAATTATTATCATCGTTAGTATTGTTGATATCACTGTTGTTTTAGATGTTGCTCTTGGTTTGTATTGTGACCGGAGAATAACATGTTGTTTATGAAAGTGTTTGTTAATAAACATAACTGACCACAAACTGTTTCAAGTGAGAAAAATCTCTAAACGTAGTAAAATGTTGTCACAACATGATCTGGATCTTAATAATGTGTTTGTGTCGTTTACACTATTGTAACAGTTTATTTAGTGTCTAAACCAGAAGGATGTGTTTCGCCTGCAGTTCATACTAAACTCTGCAGCCAGAATTCTGAGCCGCTCTAGTAGAAGAACTCACATTTCTCCTTCAAACTCTTCACTGGCTGCCAGTTTCTTTCAGGATCAATTTAAAATTCTGGTTCTTACTTTCACATCTATTCATGGTCAGACCTTCATGATCTGATCCAGCCTTACACCCCAGCTCGGGCTCTGAGGTCTGTGGATCAGAATCTACTGATGGTTCCTGAACTTCCGTACCAGAGGAGAGAAATCCTTCTAAGCTTTGGAACCATCTCTGTGTTTAGGTGAGGTTAGGTAGAACTTTATTGACCTTTATTGAAACTGTTTGATTGATTATATTATTTAATAAATATAAATATAAATTGATGATCTACTGACTCCTTCAAGAAACATCTCAAGACACTTTGATTTGATCTTGATTCTCTGAGACTCTAGTGTTTGTCTTATGTTGATCTTTTAAAGTATATATTTTAAATGTCTATTGTATTGATTGTTAAAGTTCTTTGTGACCCTGGTCTAGAAACATCGTTACAAATGACATTTACTAACTTACTTAATTAAACCATTTTAAACCCATTTTTTCACGTTCATGTTCTTTTTAAAAGATGTTTTTTACATATTTTTATTTTAATTTACACATTTATTCATCTTTTACTAATATGTAGATATATTTGTATGTCTTTGAATTAAATTAAAATTAAGATTTAAACATTTAAATACATATTATTATACCTTTAAAAAATATATAAATATAAATGTTTAAATATATCTTTAATTAAACAACGATTAAGATGCAATTTAACGACCGGGTCTGTTTTAACTTGTTTTCAAAGATACAGTTCGTGATCCTTCTCTCCTCAAACATCTTCAAAGACACATTTCCTCAAATCTAAATGTGTTGCTCTTATTTTTCTGGTCCACGTCTGCCTCGTCAACACCTCCCTCTCCTCAACGCCACCTACGCGCTAATGGAGACGCTTGGAAGCTCCGACACTTTCACCCACAGAAAAACTATCTGACTTCAGATCTCCAACATGAAGGGTTTGGTGGCGAGCTCAGCGTCTGATTGGTCACGAGGCTTCACGTCACGACGTTTCCTGCTGAGCCGGTGATTGACCTGTGACCTTTGTTTGACTGAGACCCAGAGACGTGACGTCCATCACATCCAGGCCACCATCTGTGGCAGCAACTTAAAGACTCCGGTGAGAAGCATCCTGGGAGGATTTAGTGCTCGTCCGCGGGTCATGGCGAATGTGTTTGTGATTAAGGACGCTGCATTATTTGCGACCATGCATCAGGAAGACGGAGACGCGCGGTGACACCTCTGCAGAAAATAATCTGCTGCTCCAGCTCTGAAAATGTTGCTCCTCTTTCCCTGGCTTTGGCTCGTTCCTCATGTTTCAGCATCTGATTTGCTGCCAGATGCACTTTGTGTAGTTGTGTACACGGTGACAATGAAAAGCTCATTGTGGGTGAAGTGGTCGTCGACAGGGTTGTTGGTGCTCATGAGCGGCAGAGGAATTAACTGTAGCTAAAACTAGCTTTTTTTCCTCAGCAAAGTGGAATCAGGGAAAATTTCCCTCGAGCATCGACCTTGAATAATTCATAAGGTTTTCCAGCCTCATGGAAATATTTGTGATTTGGATATTACTGAGTTCTCCTCGGAGCATCCGTGTTCTTATTAGCATTCTTGCTAAGCTAATCCCATTATTTTACCACATCGTACGAATCAAGTCTTTCTACACTTTCATCAAACTGACATTTTCCATCAACGGTTTCAATAAACCACTCGTCCTTCTTCCATCGTTTATCTGACGTCCATCTCTTGAGGGACCTACCCAGAGAAACAGTGACTCCAATGTGTCCTGGGTATGTTAGTGTCTCCAGGGTCTCCTGGGTATGTCCCGGGTCCTCCTCCCTGTATGACATCACAGCACCTCTATTTTGAATGTTTATATTTTCTTAGTGGAAACTTATGACACTATGAGTAGGTAACATAGGTGTGTATTTATGTTGACCTATCAGGTGGGAGTGTGTTGATGTGTGTCACGACACAAGGATACGATATATAGTGATAGTGTAGTAACAAGTATATATGTGTAGTATTGTCCAGTACTTGACTCTGGTGTTGTGATAGTGTAGTAACAAGTATATATTTGTAGTATTGTCCAGTACTTGACTCTGGTGTTGTGATAGTGTAGTAACAAGTATATATGTGTAGTATTGTCCAGTACTTGACTCTGGTGTTGTGATAGTGTAGTAACAAGTATATATGTGTAGTATTGTCCAGTACTTGATTCTGGTGTTGTGATAGTGTAGTAACAAGTATATATGTGTAGTATTGTCCAGTACTTGACTCTGGTGTTGT
>NC_141836.1:2117100-2124600 GCF_982586985.1 Callionymus lyra
AAAGTTTGGACGCATTGGATCTCAGGGTCCGAGGACTCGTGAGGAGCTTCTTCCTGGACTTGATCTTCTGACCTGGACTAGAGACTGGATGGATTCGTTGAGGACACGTGTTCACTTTTGTCTTTTATCTTCACTCGTTGTTACAGGTTTAGAAGAAGAAATGACAAAGAAAAGCGTCGATTATAGTTTGTTGAACAGTTTAATTCAAACCAAGCCTGTCCTGAAGTAACTCCTGCAGACACACGTGTGAAGATTCGAACGAACAGAAAATGTGTCGATGTTTGAGGCTTTTTTATGGTCCGGTTCAGCCCGACTCTAGAGTTCTGGCTCCACAGTCGTGTCAACAACACAACAAACAACACTCGGTGTTGACAGTGAAGTCAGTGTTTAGCAACGTTCTTTCAACCAGACTGTTGTGTATTTAATCTTGTTGTTGTTAAATGATTCCACAACTTAAACTCCCTGGACTCGTCAATCAACAAGTTTCATGCTTGAAGATCGTCTCACATGTGAAGAAAGTTCACGACAATCTTGTTCTTCACGTCCGTCCAACCCC
This sequence comes from Callionymus lyra, assembly GCF_982586985.1. NCBI lineage: Eukaryota > Metazoa > Chordata > Actinopteri > Syngnathiformes > Callionymidae > Callionymus > Callionymus lyra. The sequence goes on from NC_141836.1 coordinate 2,117,657, forward strand.
GAGCCTCAACCCCGGTCATGTGACCTGCTTGAGAAGAGACTGTGATGTTTGCATCTGTCGACTGAAAGTCAAGAGTCTCGTCAGCAGCGTCAGCAACAGAAGCAGAAGATTTATTATTGATGTGACCTGCAGTCACAGTTGTGTAGTGCTGCCTCACAACTGTTGTGTAGTGCTGCCTCACAACTGTTGTGTAGTGCTGCCTCACAACTGTTGTGTAGTGCTGCCTCACAACTGTTGTGTAGTGCTGCCTCACAACTGTTGTGTAGTGCTGCCTCACAACTGTTGTGTAGTGCTGCCTCACAACTGTTGTGTAGTGCTGCCTCACAACTGTTGTGTAGTGCTGCCTCACAACTGTTGTGTGGTGCTGCCTCACAACTGTTGTGTAGTGCTGGCTCACAACTGTTGTGTAGTGTTGCCTCACAACTGTTGTGTAGTGCTGGCTCACAACTGTTGTGTGGTGCTGCCTCACAACTGTTGTGTAGTGCTGGCTCACAACTGTTGTGTAGTGCTGGTCACAACTGTTGTGTGGTGCTGCCTCACAACTGTTGTGTGGTGCTGCCTCACAACTGTTGTGTGGTGCTGCCTCACAACTGTTGTGTAGTGCTGCCTCACAACTGTTGTGAAGTGCTGGCTCACAACTGTTGTGTAGTGCTGCCTCACAACTGTTGTGTGGTGCTGCCTCACAACTGTTGTGTAGTGCTGCCTCACAACTGTTGTGTAGTGCTGCCTCACAACTGTTGTGTAGTGCTGCCTCACAACTGTTGTGTAGTGCTGCCTCACAACTGTTGTGTAGTGCTGGCTCACAACAGTTGTGTGGTGCTGCCTCACAACTGTTGTGTAGTGCTGCCTCACAACTGTTGTGTAGTGCTGCCTCACAACTGTTGTGTAGTGCTGGCTCACAACTGTTGTGTGGTGCTGCCTCACAACTGTTGTGTGGTGATGGCTCACAACTGTTGTGTGGTGCTGCCTCACAACTGTTGTGTTGTGCTGGCTCACAACAGTTGTGTAGTGCTGCCTCACAACTGTTGTGTAGTGCTGCCTCACAACTGTTGTGTAGTGCTGCCTCACAACAGTTGTGTTGTGCTGGCTCACAACTGTTGTGAGGCAGCACAACACAACTGTTGTGTAGTGCTGCCTCACAACTGTTGTGTTGTGCTGGCTCACAACTGTTGTGTGTTGGACTTTCATCCAGTCTTTTGTGAAGCATGTGAGAGAACAAACTAATATCTAATATAGTTTGCGTGTTGTGTGTCTGTTGAGTCACTTGTGTGCGACGTTCACATGATGGACGACACACCTGCTGTTGAAGTGAGCGGCAGAACATCAGGACGATGAATGTTTGTTGTTTTTGTACGAGTGCTGCTGGTTCAACGCCTTGTTTGTGTCTTTAACTCAAACAAATCGTCAAGAATTGATTTCTCACATTGGTTGACGTGACCTTGAAAAATCCTAAATAACAATAATCTTCACTTCAGTTTGATGTAAGAAATGTTTTTTTATGAGGATAAAACAATATTCTAATGTTTTGACAAGTTAAACAAGACGAGCGAGTGTGTCATTGTGTGTTTGGACGTCACAATGTTACAAATGATCAACGATCAACGATCAATGATCAACGATCAACGATCAACGATCAACGATCAACGATCAACAATCAACAATCAACAATCAACAATCAACGATCAACGATCAACGATCAACGATCAACGATCAACGATCAACGATCAACGATCAACGATCAACGATCAACGATCAACGATCAACGATCAACGATCAATACCACATCTTTGATTTGACATGGTGTAAAGAAACAGGAAGTAAACGTAAGCACTAGAGCTGCTCCGATCGATCGGCCGCTGATCATCGATCAATCAATCCCTTTCATCACCAGTCGATCACTGGCGACGCTCAAAATAATCCGTGAGCAGAAATCTTTAAAATGTGATTAAAAATAATCCAGACTCAACATATGATGAAGGTATGATATGAAGGATGAACACGTTACTTTGAAAACATTTCTTTTAACAAAACTTTAAGGCAGACTCTGGTATGTTAACCTTAAAGTTATACAACTTATAATCATTTATTCAAATGAAAACCTGCGTTTGACTTTAATTGTATACTTTATTAGATAGAATGATGGATGGATGGATTTATTGATCCCTCAGAAGGTCTCCTTCAGGACCTATTGCTACTGGAAATGATTTAATGTATGTATATTTTCAGGTCATTTTAAGTGTAATTCAGTTGTTTTTAGACGCAACAGTTGCTCTGTGAGTGTTTGTTAAACATGTGTGTCTTCATTGAGGAGATTTCATGGAACATGTAGCAAGAACAAGATAATCCATGCGATCAGTGATCTCACATCGGATCAATAACTCATCATCTTTAAATGCATCAAACCTGATCCATCCTCACAAGTACTGCAGTATTCATTATTATAGTATTACACACATATCTTTGTCGGCCTCCTGCCACCATTTTGAAGAACATCCGTCGTTCAAGTCTCTCAGTTTGAGACTTGATCGCTTTCAGATGAACATTTACTTCTTGTTGTCTTTGCTTTCTTTGATGATTCAAGTCGATCTTCCCGAGAAGCTGTAGTTTACGGCGACAAATCATCAGTTTATTTGTTAAATAAGCTTTAAAAGTCAGTATATGTTCATTTCCTGGCATGATTGCACAGTTGCTCATGTATTTCATGACCTTTTTTTCAATAATGTAAGGAAATGATTGTGTTTGACAGTCGTGAGGCGAAGCTTCTCCTCCTGCAGCCTGACGCTCATGTGACGCAGGAGCAGAATTAAAAAGGAAACATGAAGCCGGAGCACGAATGTTCCACGAGCTGCAGGAGAACACGCTGGAGCAGCTTCTCAGGTGATGAAAGATGCAGCGTCTCCTGGCGTCGTCTCACTCCTGCACATGTGGGAGTCTCTCATTCATGATGCAGAGCCGCGGGAGGACGTGTGTGATGTGCGAGCGAGCTGCGATCTCAACCTCCTCAACCCAGCGCATCAGCAGCGGCTATTAAAGCCTTTCTTGGATCTAAGAGCAGCAGAGAATCGGCTGAAAACGCTTTGAACCGTCACAGCACACGACCAGACTAGAAGTTGGATTTATGGAGTGAAGCTGCTTCAGAGGACGAGACGCTTCTCCTCGACTGGACCAGACTTTTCTGCTTCGGAACATCACAAGAAGAAGCGAAGACGCTCGCTGTGCAGCGTCTTTAGGTGGAGACGCATCAGTCCTTCCTTCCCACTGCTGCTCTTCTTCTGGGTCGCGGGGGCAGCTGCAAGACTCCAGAGGTCCAGATAACTGCAGGAAATAACAAGACATGTTGTGTGACGGGTCTCTGCCCCAGGTCGGCCCCATGGCTTCCTCCTAGCTAGCATAGGAAGTCATTTTTAAAGAGAATAAAACGCTAGAAATATGTTAATTTGTAAAAAATCACAAGAGAAGGAGAAACAAGTCTTTTTTTTACAGAAGTTTTACTGAAAGCTTGGCAAGAGGCAGTGGTTTAGTTCAGCACCAGAGACCGAGGCGAGCAGAATCAACGTCAGAACTCGCTCAGACACAGGGATTAGAAAAGCAGGACACCATTGTTTTTAAAAGAGGTCGAACCCGGAGCTTTATAGACTCGAACTGTGATTCAATTCTCGTCTTATTTCACTTGTTTATTCCATCAAATCAAAGTTGTATTACTGTATAACAACATGTTTTAACCACCATGTTTGCTCGACCAGTTCAAACTCACAGAAGGTCAACGTCTTCTTGTTGTTTTGTACTTTTCAAAGGAACATGTTTCTGCTCCAGACGTTCGTTCTGATCTTGAACGTGACGATTAGATGAACCACACACTCCAGGGTTCTTCAGCAGCACGAGTGTGAGTCTGATCTCCACATGGATGAGGTTCAGCTCAGGATCATGACATGAACGTTTCTGCTCTTGTCGTCCGCAAACAAACGAGAGAATCAATTTGGGATGAAAGCGAGTCGTTAGTCTTGTCTGGACGACTCCGGGTCAGAAGGGTAATTAATGTGAGCCGACAAGAGTCACAGCCTCGGCTGCACTCGACACATCGTCCTCTTTCATCCAACACCTCGTGTGAGGTCTCGTGTCTCGCTGCTGAGGAATGGAGATCAAGAGGCTGCGGCTCCGGGTCGCTTCTGAACGTCTTGATGCTCGTGAACGACTGTCAGAAGTCAAACCATCATCAAAGCAACTGGATCACGATCACAAGCTTCGTGTTCCTGAATCAAGACTTTTGGAAACAAACAAGTTCTATAATTGAACTGTTTGTTTTCTATATTTGTCTGTAAGAAAAATCTAGAAAAGATCAACTAGTATCAACTCTGGTGTCATTAAACATCAACTAGTATCAACTCTGGTGTCATTAAACATCAACTAGTATCAACTCTGGTGTCATTAAACATCAACTAGTATCTACTCTGATGTCATTAAACATCAACTAGTATCAACTCTGATGTCATTAAACATCAACTAGTATCAACTCTGGTGTCATTAAACATCAACTAGTATCTACTCTGGTGTCATTAAACATCAACTAGTATCAACTCTGGTGTCATTAAACATCAACTAGTATCAACTCTGGTGTCATTAAACATCAACTAGTATCAACTCTGGTGTCATTAAACATCAACTAGTATCAACTCTGGTGTCATTAAACATCAACTAGTATCAACTCTGGTGTCATTAAACATCAACTAGTATCAACTCTGGTGTCATTAAACATCAACTAGTATCAACTCTGGTGTCATTAAACATCAACTAGTATCAACTCTGGTGTCATTAAACATCAACTAGTATCAACTCTGGTGTCATTAAACATCAACTAGTATCAACTCTGGTGTCATTAAACATCAACTAGTATCAACTCTGGTGTCATTAAACATCAACTAGTATCAACTCTGGTGTCATTAAACATCAACTAGTATCAACTCTGGTGTCATTAAACATCAACTAGTATCAACTCTGGTGTCATTAAACATCAACTAGTATCAACTCTGGTGTCATTAAACATCAACTAGTATCAACTCTGGTGTCATTAAACATCAACTAGTATCAACTCTGGTGTCATTAAACATCAACTAGTATCAACTCTGGTGTCATTAAACATCAACTAGTATCAACTCTGGTGTCATTAAACATCAACTAGTATCAACTCTGGTGTCATTAAACATCAACTAGTATCAACTCTGGTGTCATTAAACATCAACTAGTATCAACTCTGGTGTCATTAAACATCAACTAGTATCAACTCTGGTGTCATTAAACATCAACTAGTATCAACTCTGGTGTCATTAAACATCAACTAGTATCAACTCTGGTGTCATTAAACATCAACTAGTATCAACTCTGATGTCATTAAACATCAACTAGTATCAACTCTGGTGTCATTAAACATCAACTAGTATCAACTCTGGTGTCATTAAACATCAACTAGTATCAACTCTGGTGTCATTAAACATCAACTAGTATCAACTCTGGTGTCATTAAACATCAACTAGTATCGACTCTGGTGTCATTAAACATCAACTAGTATCATCTCTGGTGTCATTAAACATCAACTAGTATCAACTCTGGTGTCATTAAACATCAACTAGTATCAACTCTGGTGTCATTAAACATCAACTAGTATCAACTCTGGTGTCATTAAACATCAACTAGTATCAACTCTGGTGTCATTAAACATCAACTAGTATCAACTCTGGTGTCATTAAACATCAACTAGTATCAACTCTGGTGTCATTAAACATCAACTAGTATCGACTCTGGTGTCATTAAACATCAACTAGTATCATCTCTGGTGTCATTAAACATCAACTAGTATCAACTCTGGTGTCATTAAACATCAACTAGTATCAACTCTGGTGTCATTAAACATCAACTAGTATCAACTCTGGTGTCATTAAACATCAACTAGTATCAACTCTGGTGTCATTAAACATCAACTAGTATCAACTCTGGTGTCATTAAACATCAACTAGTATCAACTCTGGTGTCATTAAACATCAACTAGTATCAACTCTGGTGTCATTAAACATCAACTAGTATCAACTCTGGTATCATGTAGTGAATGTTCTTCAAGACGCAGTAACTTCTCATCATGACCATGTTTTAAACTCATTACTTTATAAAGTTGCTCTGAAATCTGGACGAACGAGAGGTTACGAGAGTCCAGTATGACGTAATAACGGCTTCACTCCTCCTCCAGCTGTGATCACACTTTGTTTATACAACAAGTCCCTTTGAGGCGGAGACCATTGATGACATGTGGTCACAAACCTCCATGCTTGACCAATCACAGCAGAGTGGGTGTGTTTATTCACACACACACACACACACACACACACACACACACACACACACACACACACACACACACACACTAATATAGAATCTGCTGGTGAAAGAAAACAGATCTCGGTTCATTTGCAGAGAAAAGTCTAATCAGGGATAAAGTCCTTGAGAAAATCGATGGTGAGTCTGAGGAGATGTTCCTGACAAACACAAATATAAGGTTCTATAGAAGAGCTTTATTACATGTGTCTGAGGGAACGATTCTCCAGCCTCAGCAGGTTTTGATTCCACATCCTTTTATTCTGCTCTCGTTCACGTGATGATCTCCACACGCGTGTCAACACAGTATGTTCTGTCTCAAGATCATACGTGTTCGGAACCACATGGAATTAACGTGACTCACGTGTTTAATGACTTTAACCAACGATGGCAGAGAAAACTCTGAGATTTTCTGACAGAGACTGAAATAAAAGCAACACAAATGTTTTCTGTTAAATTCCAAACATTTTTTGAATGTATATCTTGACATCAGTGACTGTCACTCAAGCACGTCATCTGTCACTCAAGCACGTCATCTGTCACTCAAGCACGTCATCTGCCACTCAAGCACTTCATCTGTCACT
>NC_141836.1:2129600-2219600 GCF_982586985.1 Callionymus lyra
CGTGAGGCGTCGTGGTATTTCTCCTTGAGGCGTCGTGGTATTTCTCCGTGAGGCGTCGTGGTATTTCTCCGTGAGGCATCGTGGTATTTCTCCGTGAGGCGTCGTGGTATTTCTCCGTGAGGCGTCGTGGTATTTCTCCTTGAGGCGTCGTGGTATTTCTCCGTGAGGCGTCGTGGTATTTCTCCGTGAGGCGTCGTGGTATTTCTACGTGAGGCGTCGTGGTATTTCTCCATGAGGCGTCGTGGTATTTCTACGTGAGGCGTCGTAGTATTTCTCCGTGAGGCGTCGTGGTAGTTCTCCGTGAGGCGTCGTGGTATTTCTACGTGAAGCATGTGGTATTTCTCCGTGAGGCGTCGTAGTATTTCTCCGTGAGGCGTCGTGGTATTTCTCCGTGAGGCGTCGTGGTATTTCTCCGTGAAGCATGTGGTATTTCTCTGTGAGGCGTCGTAGTATTTCTCCGTGAGGCGTCGTGGTATTTCTTCGTGCAGCGTCGTAGTATTTCTCCGTGAGGCATCGTGGTATTTCTCCGTGAGGCGTCGTGGTATTTCTCCGTGAGGCGTCGTAGTATTTCTCCGTGAGGCATCGTAGTATTTCTCCGTGAGGCATCGTGGTATTTCTCCGTGAGGCGTCGTGGTATTTCTCCGTGAGGCGTCGTGGTATTTCTCCGTGAGGCGTCGTGGTATTTCTCCGTGAGGCGTCGTGGTATTTCTCAGTGAGGCTTCGTGGTATTTCTACGTGAGGCGTCGTGGTATTTCTCCGTGAGGCGTCGTGGTATTTCTCCGTGAGGCGTCGTGGTATTTCTCCGTGAGGCGTCGTGGTATTTCTCCGTGAGGCGTCGTGGTATTTCTCCGTGAGGCGTCGTGGTATTTCTCCGTGAGGCGTCGTGGTATTTCTACGTGAAGCATGTGGTATTTCTCTGTGAGGCGTCGTAGTATTTCTCCGTGAGGCGTCGTGGTATTTCTTCGTGCAGCGTCGTGGTATTTCTCCGTGAGGCGTCGTGGTATTTCTTCGTGCAGCGTCGTGGTATTTCTCCGTGAGGCATCGTGGTATTTCTCCGTGAGGCGTCGTGGTATTTCTCCGTGAGGCGTCGTGGTATTTCTCCGTGAGGCGTCGTAGTATTTCTCCGTGAGGCATCGTAGTATTTCTCCGTGAGGCGTCGTGGTATTTCTCCGTGAGGCATCGTGGTATTTCTCCGTGAGGCGTCGTAGTATTTCTCCGTGAGGCGTCGTGGTATTTCTCCGTGAGGCATCGTAGTATTTCTCCGTGAGGCATCGTAGTATTTCTCCGTGAGGCGTCGTGGTATTTCTCCGTGAGGCATCGTAGTATTTCTCCGTGAGGTGTCGTGGTATTTCTCCGTGAGGCATCGTAGTATTTCTCCGTGAGGCGTCGTGGTATTTCTCCGTGAGGCATCGTAGTATTTCTCCGTGAGGCGTCGTGGTATTTCTCCTGAAATAAAAGTCACTTATGCTTTGATTAGCGGTGAATATTCCTTCTCTTCTCACTATACTCTCTAGTAACAGTAACATGTAATGTTGGCGACACAAACTATCCCTGAGTCGTCACATGAAGCCACGTTTGACGAGACTAATAACCAGTAGTAATACTTTCATCATATTTTATTTTGTAGTAGTAACTTAGTAGTTACAAAGTAATTTTCCCATCATGTTCCTATTTTCTTCACAACTCAGTTTATATTTCATTTCAACACTGTCAGCTTTAGTGGCTCAATAAAATAATAATACAATAATAATTTATATATATATATATACTATAATACAATAATAATTTATATATATATATATATATATATATACTATAATGTAATAACATTTTTAAATGATTCTGTGGTTTATCAGTGAATTTGCTGGTATTGTAGTTCAGAGTGTGTGAGTCTCTACACACACACACACACACACACACACACACACACACACACACACACACACACACACACACACACACACACACACTCACTGATCAGTCTCACTCTGTCAGTTGGCAAAGAGCAGCAACATTAATATTCAGCTCAGAGTTACGCTACATATGCTGCGCACACAGGAGTGTATTCTGAGAGAGTGCTGGAGTGTTTTAGTATTGGCAGCGCAGTCCTGGAGGAGGAAGAGCACAGTGTGATCGTTGTGTAGCTTCGTGTTCGCTCCGGTCGTGAGCTGAGCCATGATGTCAGGGGGAGTCGATCCCACTGTGAGTTCACTGGGAGTTAACCTGCTCCTCCTGCTCCTCCTGCTCCTCCTCGCTCCCAGGAGGTGAGCAGGAGCTGCAGGCAGAACGGTGTGCTTGTCAATGAATAAGTTAAAGGTTGAAGCAAGAGTTAATACTCGTCACACTCTCTGACCGCCAGCGATACGTTCATCGTGTGAGGGAACATCTTGTTAGCGTAGTATTTCTCTGGAGTATTCATGTGGAGGTACATCCATGTAGTATTTCTCTGGAGTATTCATGTGGAGGTAAATCCATGTAGTATTTCTCTGGAGTGTTCATGTGGAGCTAAATCCATGGAGTATTTCTCTGGAGTATTCATGTGGAGCTAAATCCATGGAGTATTTCTCTGGAGTATTCATGTGGAGCTAAATCCATGGAGTATTTCTCTGGAGTATTCATGTGGAGGTAAATCAATGTAGTATTTCTCTGGAGTATTCATGTGGAGCTAAATCCATGGAGTATTTCTCTGGAGTATTCATGTGGAGGTAAATCAATGTAGTATTTCTCTGGAGTATTCATGTGGAGCTAAATCCATGGAGTATTTCTCTGGAGTATTCATGTGGAGCTAAATCCATGGAGTATTTCTCTGGAGTATTCATGTGGAGCTAAATCCATGGAGTATTTCTCTGGAGTATTCATGTGGAGCTAAATCCATGGAGTATTTCTCTGGAGTATTCATGTGGAGCTAAATCCATGGAGTATTTCTCTGGAGTATTCATGTGGAGTTAAATCCATGGAGTATTTCTCTGGAGTATTCATGTGGAGCTAAATCCATGGAGTATTTCTCTGGAGTATTCATGTGGAGGTAAATCCATGGAGTATTTCTCTGGAGTATTCATGTGGAGCTAAATCCATGGAGTATTTCTCTGGAGTATTCATGTGGAGGTAAATCCATGGAGTATTTCTCTGGAGTATTCATGTGGAGGTAAATCCATGGAGTATTTCTCTGGAGTATTCATGTGGAGCTAAATCCATGGAGTATTTCTCTGGAGTATTCATGTGGAGGTAAATCAATGTAGTATTTCTCTGGAGTATTCATGTGGAGCTAAATCCATGGAGTATTTCTCTGGAGTATTCATGTGGAGGTAAATCAATGTAGTATTTCTCTGGAGTATTCATGTGGAGCTAAATCCATGGAGTATTTCTCTGGAGTATTCATGTGGAGCTAAATCCATGGAGTATTTCTCTGGAGTATTCATGTGGAGCTAAATCCATGGAGTATTTCTCTGGAGTATTCATGTGGAGCTAAATCCATGGAGTATTTCTCTGGAGTATTCATGTGGAGCTAAATCCATGGAGTATTTCTCTGGAGTATTCATGTGGAGTTAAATCCATGGAGTATTTCTCTGGAGTATTCATGTGGAGCTAAATCCATGGAGTATTTCTCTGGAGTATTCATGTGGAGGTAAATCCATGGAGTATTTCTCTGGAGTATTCATGTGGAGCTAAATCCATGTAGTATTTCTCTGGAGTATTCATGTGGAGCTAAATCCATGTAGTATTTCACTGTCAAACACTAGTGATCCAGTGAAGTAATACTAACTTATGATCTAGTCAAACACTAGTGATCCAGTGAAGTAATACTAACTTATGATCTAGTCAAACACTAGTGATCCAGTGAAGTAATACTAACTTATGATCTAGTCAAACACTAGTGATCCAGTGAAGTAATACTAACTTATGATCTAGTCAAACACTAATGATCCAGTGAAGTAATACTAACTTATGATCTAGTCAAACACTAGTGATCCAGTGAAGTAATACTAACTTATGATCTAGCCAAACACTAGTGATCCAGTGAAGTAATACTAACTTATGATCTAGTCAAACACTAGTGATCCAGTGAAGTAATACTAACTTATGATCTAGTCAAACACTAGTGATCCAGTGAAGTAATACTAACTTATGATCTAGTCAAACACTAGTGATCCAGTCACTCGTCTCTTTCAACCTCCTTTGTTAAAGCAACATATTGTAAGAACTTTTCATCTCGTCTCAGTTGTTTTCTGATGATAATATATGCTAACGAGCTAAGTCGTTAGCGTCATTTATAAAGTGTTATGTGTGTGTACAAGGATTTACTATTGATTCGGTGATATCGCGACGCGCCGGCGGCTCCTCTCTGATGTCGCTCAGTTTGGCGGGAAACTGATGCAAGTCTCGCGAGACTGAGCGTTAGAAGAGATATTTTTCTACCATCATGTCGACACCGAGATGCGGAAATAAAGGAAAGACGAATATCTCATCGTTTTTCTTCTTAACCCCCGGACCTTCACTACAGGATGATGTTCTGATGCTGGTGGATTCATGGATGATGTTCTGATGCTGGTGGATTCATGGATGATGTTCTGATGCTGGTGGATTCATGGATGATGTTCTGATGCTGGTGGATTTATGGATGAAGTTCTGATGCTGGTGGATTCATAGATGATGTTCTAATGCTGGTGGATTCATGGATGATGTTCTGATGCTGGTGGATTCATGGATGAAGTTCTGATGCTGGTGGATTCATAGATGATGTTCTAATGCTGGTGGATTCATGGATGAAGTTCTGATGCTGGTGGATTCATGGATGAAGTTCTGATGCTGGTGGATTCATAGATGATGTTCTGATGCTGGTGGATTCATAGATGATGTTCTGATGCTGGTGGATTCATGGATGATGTTCTGATGCTGGTGGATTTATGGATGAAGTTCTGATGCTGGTGGATTCATAGATGATGTTCTAATGCTGGTGGATTCATGGATGATGTTCTGATGCTGGTGGATTCATGGATGAAGTTCTGATGCTGGTGGATTCATGGATGATGTTCTGATGCTGGTGGATTCATGGATGAAGTTCTGATGCTGGTGGATTCATAGATGATGTTCTAATGCTGGTGGATTCATGGATGATGTTCTGATGCTGGTGGATTCATGGATGATGTTCTGATGCTGGTGGATTTATGGATGAAGTTCTGATGCTGGTGGATTCATAGATGATGTTCTAATGCTGGTGGATTCATGGATGATGTTCTGATGCTGGTGGATTCATGGATGAAGTTCTGATGCTGGTGGATTCATAGATGATGTTCTAATGCTGGTGGATTCATGGATGAAGTTCTGATGCTGGTGGATTCATAGATGATGTTCTGATGCTGGTGGATTCATGGATGATGTTCTGATGCTGGTGGATTTATGGATGAAGTTCTGATGCTGGTGGATTCATAGATGATGTTCTGATGCTGGTGGATTCATGGATGATGTTCTGATGCTGGTGGATTTATGGATGAAGTTCTGATGCTGGTGGATTCATAGATGATGTTCTGATGCTGGTGGATTCATAGATGATGTTCTGATGCTGGTGGATTCATGGATGATGTTCTGATGCTGGTGGATTCATGGATGATGTTCTGATGCTGGTGGATTCATAGATGATGTTCTGATGCTGGTGGATTCATGGATGATGTTCTGATGCTGGTGGATTCATAGATGATGTTCTGATGCTGGTGGATTCATGGATGATGTTCTGATGCTGGTGGATTCATGGATGATGTTCTGATGCTGGTGGATTCATGGATGAAGTTCTGATGCTGGTGGATTCATGGATGATGTTCTGATGCTGGTGGATTCATAGATGATGTTCTGATGCTGGTGGATTCATAGATGATGTTCTAATGCTGGTGGATTCATGGATGAAGTTCTGATGCTGGTGGATTCATAGATGATGTTCTAATGCTGGTGGATTCATGGATGAAGTTCTGATGCTGGTGGATTCATAGATGATGTTTTAATGCTGGTGGATTCATAGTTGATGTTCTGATGCTGGTGGATTCATGGATGATGTTCTGATGCTGGTGGATTCATGGATGATGTTCTGATGCTGGTGGATTCATGGATGAAGTTCTGATGCTGGTGGATTCATGGATGATGTTCTGATGCTGGTGGATTCATGGATGAAGTTCTGATGCTGGTGGATTCATAGATGATTTTCTGATGCTGGTGGATTCATGGATGAAGTTCTGATGCTGGTGGATTCATGGATGAAGTTCTGTGGATTCATGGACGACCCTCCTCAAAGCTTCAACCATATTCCCTGCTGGTCGTGAAGGTTCCTGCTGTTAGTTCCAAGTGTGATCTCAGGGCAGAAGAAAAGCTTGTTCAGCAGAATCACAACAAACCTCAGTTCCTCCCATTAGCCAGAAACATTTTCAAAGAAGATGTTTTGGAAGCGATCGTGGAAGGAAACACTGGTGAGAAGAAGGTGTCGAAGCAGCTTCTTGAACTCCTGCAGTATCTAGAATAATAAACAATATTCAGCACAAGAGCAACAACTGTTGGGCGAGAGAGAAACAGCAACAGATCCTCCAGGAGAGACTGTTCTCTGGCCAACAATCAATCCATGTGAATATTTCTCGCTGCCGAGTTTCACTTGGAGATTGAATTTGTTTCATGAGCCTGATGTGAAGAGACTCCAACTATCTTCAGTGGTTCACGGATACTTGTGTAAATGTATACAGTGACCTGTTTGATGAGAACATACATGTGTAAATGTATAAATGTATGAATGTGTTAATGTATAAATGTATGAATGTGTAAATGTGTCAATGTGTTAATGTGTAAATGTATGAATGTGTTAATGTGTAAATGTATGAATGTGTTAATGTGTAAATGTATGAATGTGTTAATGTGTTAATGTGTTAATGTGTAAATGTATGAATGTATAATTGTATGAATGTGTAAATGTATAAATGTGTTAATGTGTTAATGTGTTAATGTGTAAATGTATGAATGTATAATTGTATGAATGTGTAAATGTATAAATGTGTTAATGTGTTAATGTATAAATGTGTTAATGTGTTAATGTGTTAATGTATAAATGTGTTAATGTGTTAATGTGTTAATGTGTAAATGTATAAATGTATGAATGTATAAATGTGTAAATGTATAAATGTGTTAATGTGTTAATGTATAAATGTGTTAATGTGTTAATGTGTTAATGTGTAAATGTATAAATGTATGAATGTATAAATGTGTAAATGTATAAATGTGTTAATGTGTTAATGTGTAAATGTATAAATGTATGAATGTATAAATGTGTAAATGTATAAATGTATAAATGTATGAATGTATAAATGTGTAAATGTATAAATGTGTTAATGTGTTAATGTGTAAATGTATAAATGTATGAATGTATAAATGTGTAAATGTATGAATGTATAATTGTATGAATGTGTAAATGTATAAATGTATGAATGTGTTAATGTATGAATGTGTAAATGTATGAATGTGTAAATGTATAAATGTATGAATGTATAAATGTATGAATGTATAAATGTGTAAATGTATAAATGTGTTAATGTGTAAATGTATGAACGTATGAATGTATAAATGTTGTAAATGTGTAAATATATGAATGTATAAATGTATGAATGTATAAATGTGTGAATGTATGAATGTATAAATGTGTAAATGTATAAATGTGTTAATGTGTAAATGTATGAACGTATGAATGTATAAATGTTGTAAATGTGTGAATGTATGAATGTGTAAATGTATGAATGTGTTAATGTGTAAATGTATGAATGTATAAATGTATGAATGTATAAATGTGTGAATGTATGAATGTATAAATGTATAAATGTGTGAATGTATGAATGTATAAATGTGTAAATGTATGAATGTGTTAATGTGTAAATGTATGAATGTATAAATGTATGAATGTGTAAATGTGTTAATGTGTAAATGTATGAATGTATAAATGTGTTAATGTGTTAATGTATAAATGTATGAATGTATGAATGTATAAATGTATGAATGTATGAATGTGTTAATGTGTATCAGATTAGAAATAAGAGAATTAGTCATCTCCCTTTTTTTCATCAACCATGATACGATCTTTGTTTACACTCTTACATCATTGTTTACACTCTTACATCATTGTTTACACTCTTACATCATTGTTTACAATCTTACATCATTGTTTACACTCTTACATCATTGTTTACACTCTTACATCATTGTTTACAATCTTACATCTTTGTTTACACTCTTACATCATTGTTTACAATCTTACATCATTGTTTACACTCTTACATCATTGTTTACACTCTTACATCATCGTTTACACTCTTACATCATTGTTTACAATCTTACATCATTGTTTACACTCTTACATCATTGTTTACACTCTTACATCATTGTTTACAATCTTACATCATTGTTTACAATCTTACATCATTGTTTACACTCTTACATCATCGTTTACACTCTTACATCATTGTTTACACTCTTACATCATCGTTTACACTCTTACATCATTGTTTACAATCTTACATCATTGTTTACACTCTTACATCATTGTTTACACTCTTACATCATTGTTTACAATCTTACATCATTGTTTACACTCTTACATCATCGTTTACACTCTTACATCATTGTTTACACTCTTACATCATTGTTTACACTCTTACATCATTGTTTACACTCTTACATCATTGTTTACACTCTTACATCATCGTTTACACTCTAACATCATCGTTTACACTCTTACATCATCGTTTACAATCTTACATCATTGTTTACAATCTTACATCATTGTTTACACTCTTACATCATTGTTTACACTCTTACATCATTGTTTACACTCTTACATCATTGTTTACAATCTTACATCATTGTTTACAATCTTACATCATTGTTTACACTCTTACATCATCGTTTACACTCTTACATCATTGTTTACACTCTTACATCATTGTTTAAAACCTTACATCATCGTTTACACTCTTACATCATTGTTTACACTCTTACATCATTGTTTACACTCTTACATCATCGTTTACACTCTTACATCATTGTTTACAATCTTACATCATTGTTTACACTCTTACATCATTGTTTACACTCTTACATCATTGTTTACACTCTTACATCATTGTTTACAATCTTACATCATTGTTTACAATCTTACATCATTGTTTACACTCTTACATCATTGTTTACACTCTTACATCTTTGTTTACACTCTTACATCATTGTTTACACTCTTACATCATTGTTTACAATCTTACATCATTGTTTACAATCTTACATCATTGTTTACACTCTTACATCTTTGTTTACACTCTTACATCATCGTTTACACTCTTACATCATTGTTTACACTCTTACATCATCGTTTACACTCTTACATCATTGTTTACACTCTTACATCTTTGTTTACACTCTTACATCATTGTTTACACTCTTACATCATTGTTTACACTCTTACATCTTTGTTTACACTCTTACATCATTGTTTACACTCTTACATCTTTGTTTACACTCTTACATCATTGTTTACACTCTTACATCATTGTTTACACTCTTACATCATCGTTTACACTCTTACATCATTGTTTACACTCTTACATCTTTGTTTACACTCTTACATCATTGTTTACACTCTTACATCATCGTTTACACTCTTACGTCATTGTTTACACTCTTACATCATTGTTTACACTCTTACATCATTGTTTACACTCTTACATCATCGTTTACACTCTTACATCATTGTTTACACTCTTACATCTTTGTTTACACTCTTACATCATTGTTTACACTCTTACATATTGTTTACACTCTTACATCATTGTTTACACTCTTACATCATCGTTTACAATCTTACATCATTGTTTACACTCTTACATCATCGTTTACACTCTTACATCATCGTTTACAATCTTACATCATCGTTTACACTCTTACATCATTGTTTACACTCTTACATCATCGTTTACAATCTTACATCATCGTTTACAATCTTACATCATCGTTTACACTCTTACATCATTGTTTACACTCTTACATCATCGTTTACACTCTTACATCATCGTTTACAATCTTACATCATTGTTTACAATCTTACATCATTGTTTACACTCTTACATCATCGTTTACAATCTTACATCATTGTTTACACTCTTACATCATCGTTTACAATCTTACATCATTGTTTACACTCTTACATCATTGTTTACAATCTTACATCATCGTTTACACTCTTACATCATTGTTTACACATGTTTGATGAGAACATACATGTATAAATATATATTTAAGGCTGTGATTGTTTTACTAATGAATAAATATCTATTTTATTCTCAAACACACACCAGCACTTGGATAAAAACAGGAAAATAAAACGGCCAGACGAGCAGAAAACACGTGTTTAACCGAAACAATGACTCAGCAGAAGCTCTGGTCGATATAAACCACGTAAGCAGTTTGACTCGCTGGTTAGCAGGTTATGAGTCCTCAGCTAGTTCAACATTAGATCTTTGAAACAGACGGTGAGTGTGTGGGAGGCAACAGGAGGACGGAGAGAGTCCAGCACCAGCAGAAGTGATGAGTTCAAGGATGATCTGAGCAGGAATGAAGCGTAAAAAGCAGTTTCATGTTCGTACCGTGAAGAGAATCAATAATTGATGACGTCGATGATTCATCATCTGTGAGCCTCATTGTTAGGCTTTACAATCGTGTGATAGACTCGTTATTACCTTTTCATTTCTGCCTCAGAACCAATGGAGACACGAGCCTGGAATTCTCACGTCAGTGTTTTACTTTCGGAGGATCATCGTTTCTGCTCGACTCGTGTTTTCTACTCCGTGTCCTTCAATCATTGACTTTCCATTTGGATTCTTTTAACCAGTCTTTCTGCAGTAACCTGTTTCTGTGGCTGCTTTCTTTCTTCACTCGTCCTCAGAACAGAAGTTAATTTCTTTAACTCATTTCCAGACGAACATTTCAAGTTGAGTATCTTCATGATTGAGGTTCAACTCTTGAATTGATTCAATTGTCAAGAAAGACTGTTTCTCAGTTTGTCCAACAAATCCATAGGTTAGATAGAACTTTATTATTGTTTATTATTATCATGAACTCAACCGTGTTTCTTCTTCTCTCTCTTGAGCTCAAACTGCTCAGTTTTTACATTTAAACCAGTTAAACTTCTGTACACGACGATGTTTCCATTAGTTTGTAATGTTGTTTAACTAACCTACACTTGTTTAACTTACCTACACTTGTTTAACTTACCTACACTTGTTTAACTTACCTACACTTGTTTAACTAACCTACACTTGTTTAACTTACCTACACTTGTTTAACTAACCTACACTTGTTTAACTAACCTACACTTGTTTAACTTACCTACACTTGTTTAACTAACCTACACTTGTTTAACTAACCTATACTTGTTTAACTTACCTACACTTGTTTAACTTACCTACACTTGTTTAACTAACCTACACTTGTTTAACTTACCTACACTTGTTTAACTAACCTACACTTGTTTAACTTACCTACACTTGTTTAACTAACCTACACTTGTTTAACTTACCTACACTTGTTTAACTAACCTACACTTGTTTAACTTACCTACACTTGTTTAACTTACCTACACTTGTTTAACTAACCTACACTTGTTTAACTTACCTACATTTGTTTAACTAACCTACACTTGTTTAACTTACCTACACTTGTTTAACTTACCTACACTTGTTTAACTAACCTACACTTGTTTAACTTACCTACATTTGTTTAACTTACCTACACTTGTTTAACTTACCTACACTTGTTTAACTTACCTACACTTGTTTAACTTACCTACACTTGTTTAACTAACCTACACTTGTTTAACTTACCTACACTTGTTTAACTTACCTACACTTGTTTAACTAACCTACACTTGTTTAACTTACCTACATTTGTTTAACTAACCTACACTTGTTTAACTTACCTACACTTGTTTAACTTACCTACACTTGTTTAACTAACCTACACTTGTTTAACTTACCTACACTTGTTTAACTAACCTACACTTGTTTAACTAACCTACACGTAGGTTAATCCATGAATCCATCAACGACACTGACGAGCAGATTTAAAACCTTCTGACTGAGAAAAATAAATGTTGGTGAAACAAAGTTTAAAGGAGTCAACGTGTGAATCTCAAAACAAACCTTCAGATGAAGATCAACAAACACCAGGAGAATCAACAAGAATCATATTAATGATTAATTATTAACTCATTAATGACGATGAATCCATGACTGAAGTCCTGAAGAAACATTGTTCTCATGAAGGCACGACGATGAAGGGACTAATGGAGGTTTTTTTCTCTGACAATTTGTTGCCTCGTGTTCGTAGACGTTCAATATTTAGCCGCGCGACTGAAAACAGCTGTAATTTCTGCTCCTTCATGCGGCGCCAGAACCTCATCAATTACACCTGCTGACCGGCGAGGATCCACTGGATTATTATGGGCTTTAGATGCAGCGGCTTCTGGAAGAACATTTATCTGTTGATAAACATGTCGTTCTGTGAGGAAGAGACTCGTGCAATAATATATATATTTATCTAATAACTGCTTCAATTAAAGTATTAATAACATGTGACACTGATGCAATAATATATATATATTTATCTAATAACTGCTTCAATTAAAGTATTAATAACACGTGACACTGATGCAATAATATATATATATTTATCTAATAACTGCTTCAATTAAAGTATTAATAACACGTGACACTGATGCAATAATATATATATTTATCTAATAACTGCTTCAATTAAAGTATTAATAACACGTGACACTGATGCAATAATATATATATTTATCTAATAACTGCTTCAATTAAAGTATTAATAACACGTGACACTGATGCAATAATATATATATATTTATCTAATAACTGCTTCAATTAAAGTATTAATAACACGTGACACTGATGCAATAATATATATATTTATCTAATAACTGCTTCAATTAAAGTATTAATAACACGTGACACTGATGCAATAATATATATATTTATCTAATAACTGCTTCAATTAAAGTATTAATAACACGTGACACTGATGCAATAATATATATATTTATCTAATAACTGCTTCAATTAAAGTATTAATAACACGTGACACTGATGCAATAATATATATATATTTATCTAATAACTGCTTCAATTAAAGTATTAATAACACGTGACACTGATGCAATAATATATATATTTATCTAATAACTGCTTCAATTAAAGTATTAATAACACGTGACACTGATGCAATAATATATATATTTATCTAATAACTGCTTCAATTAAAGTATTAATAACACGTGACACTGATGCAATAATATATATATTTATCTAATAACTGCTTCAATTAAAGTATTAATAACACGTGACACTGATGCAATAATATATATATTTATCTAATAACTGCTTCAATTAAAGTATTAATAACACGTGACACTGATGCAATAATATATATATTTATCTAATAACTGCTTCAATTAAAGTATTAATAACACGTGACACTGATGCAATAATATATATATATTTATCTAATAACTGCTTCAATTAAAGTATTAATAACACGTGACACTGATGCAATAATATATATATATTTATCTAATAACTGCTTCAATTAAAGTATTAATAACATGTGACACTGATGCAATAATATATATATTTATCTAATAACTGCTTCAATTAAAGTATTAATAACATGTGACACTGATGCAATAATATATATATTTATCTAATAACTGCTTCAATTAAAGTATTAATAACACGTGACACTGATGCAATAATATATATATATTTATCTAATAACTGCTTCAATTAAAGTATTAATAACACGTGACACTGATGCAATAATATATATATATTTATCTAATAACTGCTTCAATTAAAGTATTAATAACATGTGACACTGATGCAATAATATATATATTTATCTAATAACTGCTTCAATTAAAGTATTAATAACATGTGACACTGATGCAATAATATATATATTTATCTAATAACTGCTTCAATTAAAGTATTAATAACACGTGACACTGATGCAATAATATATATATTTATCTACTAACTGCTTCAATTAAAGTATTAATAACATGTGACACTGATGCAATAATATATATATTTATCTAATAACTGCTTCAATTAAAGTATTAATAACACGTGACACTGATGCAATAATATATATATATTTATCTAATAACTGCTTCAATTAAAGTATTAATAACACGTGACACTGATGCAATAATATATATATATTTATCTAATAACTGCTTCAATTAAAGTATTAATAACATGTGACACTGATGCAATAATATATATATTTATCTAATAACTGCTTCAATTAAAGTATTAATAACATGTGACACTGATGCAATAATATATATATTTATCTAATAACTGCTTCAATTAAAGTATTAATAACACGTGACACTGATGCAATAATATATATATTTATCTACTAACTGCTTCAATTAAAGTATTAATAACATGTGACACTGATGCAATAATATATATATTTATCTAATAACTGCTTCAATTAAAGTATTAACACGTGACACTGATGCAATAATATATATATATTTATCTAATAACTGCTTCAATTAAAGTATTAATAACATGTGACACTGATGCAATAATATATATATTTATCTAATAACTGCTTCAATTAAAGTATTAATAACATGTGACACTGATGCAATAATATATATATTTATCTAATAACTGCTTCAATTAAAGTATTAATAACACGTGACACTGATGCAATAATATATATATTTATCTAATAACTGCTTCAATTAAAGTATTAATAACACGTGACACTGATGCAATAATATATATATTTATCTACTAACTGCTTCAATTAAAGTATTAATAACACGTGACACTGATGCAATAATATATATATTTATCTAATAACTGCTTCAATTAAAGTATTAACACGTGACACTGATGCAATAATATATATATATTTATCTAATAACTGCTTCAATTAAAGTATTAATAACATGTGACACTGATGCAATAATATATATATATTTATCTAATAACTGCTTCAATTAAAGTATTAATAACACGTGACACTGATGCAATAATATATATATATTTATCTAATAACTGCTTCAATTAAAGTATTAATAACACGTGACACTGATGCAATAATATATATATATTTATCTAATAACTGCTTCAATTAAAGTATTAATAACACGTGACACTGATGCAATAATATATATATTTATCTAATAACTGCTTCAATTAAAGTATTAATAACACGTGACACTGATGCAATAATATATATATTTATCTAATAACTGCTTCAATTAAAGTATTAATAACATGTGACACTGATGCAATAATATATATATATTTATCTAATAACTGCTTCAATTAAAGTATTAATAACATGTGACACTGATGCAATAATATATATATATTTATCTAATAACTGCTTCAATTAAAGTATTAATAACATGTGACACTGATGCAATAATATATATATTTATCTAATAACTGCTTCAATTAAAGTATTAATAACACGTGACACTGATGCAATAATATATATATTTATCTAATAACTGCTTCAATTAAAGTATTAATAACATGTGACACTGATGCAATAATATATATATATTTATCTAATAACTGCTTCAATTAAAGTATTAATAACACGTGACACTGATGCAATAATATATATATATTTATCTAATAACTGCTTCAATTAAAGTATTAATAACATGTGACACTGATGCAATAATATATATATTTATCTAATAACTGCTTCAATTAAAGTATTAATAACATGTGACACTGATGCAATAATATATATATTTATCTAATAACTGCTTCAATTAAAGTATTAATAACATGTGACACTGATGCAATAATATATATATTTATCTAATAACTGCTTCAATTAAAGTATTAATAACACGTGACACTGATGCAATAATATATATATATTTATCTAATAACTGCTTTAATTAAAGTATTAATAACATGTGACACTGATGCAATAATATATATATATTTATCTAATAACTGCTTCAATTAAAGTATTAATAACATGTGACACTGATGCAATAATATATATATATTTATCTAATAACTGCTTCAATTAAAGTATTAATAACACGTGACACTGATGCAATAATATATATATTTATCTAATAACTGCTTCAATTAAAGTATTAATAACATGTGACACTGATGCTATAATATATATATATTTATCTAATAACTGCTTCAATTAAAGTATTAATAACACGTGACACTGATGCAATAATATATATATATTCATCTAATAACTGCTTCAATTAAAGTATTAATAACATGTGACACTGATGCAATAATATATATATATTTATCTAATAACTGCTTTAATTAAAGTATTAATAACATGTGACACTGATGCAATAATATATATATATTTATCTAATAACTGCTTCAATTAAAGTATTAATAACACGTGACACTGATGCAATAATATATATATATTTATCTAATAACTGCTTCAATTAAAGTATTAATAACATGTGACACTGATGCAATAATATATATATTTATCTAATAACTGCTTCAATTAAAGTATTAATAACATGTGACACTGATGCAATAATATATATATATTTATCTAATAACTGCTTCAATTAAAGTATTAATAACACGTGACACTGATGCAATAATATATATATTTATCTAATAACTGCTTCAATTAAAGTATTAATAACACGTGACACTGATGCAATAATATATATATTTATCTAATAACTGCTTCAATTAAAGTATTAATAACACGTGACACTGATGCAATAATATATATATATTTATCTAATAACTGCTTCAATTAAAGTATTAATAACATGTGACACTGATGCAATAATATATATATTTATCTAATAACTGCTTCAATTAAAGTATTAATAACACGTGACACTGATGCAATAATATATATATTTATCTAATAACTGCTTCAATTAAAGTATTAATAACATGTGACACTGATGCAATAATATATATATATTTATCTAATAACTGCTTCAATTAAAGTATTAATAACACGTGACACTGATGCAATAATATATATATATTCATCTAATAACTGCTTCAATTAAAGTATTAATAACATGTGACACTGATGCAATAATATATATATATTTATCTAATAACTGCTTCAATTAAAGTATTAATAACACGTGACACTGATGCAATAATATATATATTCATCTAATAACTGCTTCAATTAAAGTATTAATAACATGTGACACTGATGCAATAATATATATATTTATCTAATAACTGCTTCAATTAAAGTATTAATAACACGTGACACTGATGCAATAATATATATATATTTATCTAATAACTGCTTCAATTAAAGTATTAATAACATGTGACACTGATGCAATAATATATATATTTATCTAATAACTGCTTCAATTAAAGTATTAATAACATGTGACACTGATGCAATAATATATATATATTTATCTAATAACTGCTTCAATTAAAGTATTAATAACATGTGACACTGATGCAATAATATATATATTTATCTAATAACTGCTTCAATTAAAGTATTAATAACACGTGACACTGATGCAATAATATATATATATATTTATCTAATAACTGCTTCAATTAAAGTATTAATAACACGTGACACTGATGCAATAATATATATATTTATCTAATAACTGCTTCAATTAAAGTATTAATAACACGTGACACTGATGCAATAATATATATATTTATCTAATAACTGCTTCAATTAAAGTATTAATAACACGTGACACTGATGCAATAATATATATATTTATCTAATAACTGCTTCAATTAAAGTATTAATAACACGTGACACTGATGCAATAATATATATATATTTATCTAATAACTGCTTCAATTAAAGTATTAATAACATGTGACACTGATGCAATAATATATATATTTATCTAATAACTGCTTCAATTAAAGTATTAATAACACGTGACACTGATGCAATAATATATATATTTATCTAATAACTGCTTCAATTAAAGTATTAATAACATGTGACACTGATGCAATAATATATATATATTTATCTAATAACTGCTTCAATTAAAGTATTAATAACATGTGACACTGATGCAATAATATATATATATTTATCTAATAACTGCTTCAATTAAAGTATTAATAACACGTGACACTGATGCAATAATATATATATATTTATCTAATAACTGCTTCAATTAAAGTATTAATAACATGTGACACTGATGCAATAATATATATATTTATCTAATAACTGCTTCAATTAAAGTATTAATAACATGTGACACTGATGCAATAATATATATATTTATCTAATAACTGCTTCAATTAAAGTATTAATAACACGTGACACTGATGCAATAATATATATATTTATCTAATAACTGCTTCAATTAAAGTATTAATAACACGTGACACTGATGCAATAATATATATATTTATCTAATAACTGCTTCAATTAAAGTATTAATAACACGTGACACTGATGCAATAATATATATATATTTATCTAATAACTGCTTCAATTAAAGTATTAATAACACGTGACACTGATGCAATCATATATATATATTTATCTAATAACTGCTTCAATTAAAGTATTAATAACACGTGACACTGATGCAATAATATATATATTTATCTAATAACTGCTTCAATTAAAGTATTAATAACACGTGACACTGATGCAATAATATATATATTTATCTAATAACTGCTTCAATTAAAGTATTAATAACACGTGACACTGATGCAATAATATATATATTTATCTAATAACTGCTTCAATTAAAGTATTAATAACATGTGACACTGATGCAATAATATATATATTTATCTAATAACTGCTTCAATTAAAGTATTAATAACATGTGACACTGATGCAATAATATATATATTTATCTAATAACTGCTTCAATTAAAGTATTAATAACACGTGACACTGATGCAATAATATATATATTTATCTAATAACTGCTTCAATTAAAGTATTAATAACATGTGACACTGATGCAATAATATATATATTTATCTAATAACTGCTTCAATTAAAGTATTAATAACATGTGACACTGATGCAATAATATATATATTTATCTAATAACTGCTTCAATTAAAGTATTAATAACACGTGACACTGATGCAATAATATATATATATATTTATCTAATAACTGCTTTAATTAAAGTATTAATAACATGTGACACTGATGCAATAATATATATATATTTATCTAATAACTGCTTCAATTAAAGTATTAATAACATGTGACACTGATGCAATAACATATATATTTATCTAATAACTGCTTCAATTAAAGTATTAATAACACGTGACACTGATGCAATAATATATATATATATTTATCTAATAACTGCTTCAATTAAAGTATTAATAACACGTGACACTGATGCAATAATATATATATTTATCTAATAACTGCTTCAATTAAAGTATTAATAACACGTGACACTGATGCAATAATATATATATTTATCTAATAACTGCTTCAATTAAAGTATTAATAACACGTGACACTGATGCAATAATATATATATTTATCTAATAACTGCTTCAATTAATGTATTAATAACACGTGACACTGATGCAATAATATATATATTTATCTAATAACTGCTTCAATTAAAGTATTAATAACATGTGACACTGATGCAATAATATATATATTTATCTAATAACTGCTTCAATTAAAGTATTAATAACACGTGACACTGATGCAATAATATATATATTTATCTAATAACTGCTTCAATTAAAGTATTAATAACATGTGACACTGATGCAATAATATATATATTTATCTAATAACTGCTTCAATTAAAGTATTAATAACACGTGACACTGATGCAATAATATATATATTTATCTAATAACTGCTTCAATTAAAGTATTAATAACATGTGACACTGATGCAATAATATATATATATTTATCTAATAACTGCTTCAATTAAAGTATTAATAACACGTGACACTGATGCAATAATATATATATATTTATCTAATAACTGCTTCAATTAAAGTATTAATAACATGTGACACTGATGCAATAATATATATATTTATCTAATAACTGCTTCAATTAAAGTATTAATAACATGTGACACTGATGCAATAATATATATATTTATCTAATAACTGCTTCAATTAAAGTATTAATAACATGTGACACTGATGCAATAATATATATATTTATCTAATAACTGCTTCAATTAAAGTATTAATAACACGTGACACTGATGCAATAATATATATATATTTATCTAATAACTGCTTCAATTAAAGTATTAATAACACGTGACACTGATGCAATAATATATATATATTTATCTAATAACTGCTTCAATTAAAGTATTAATAACACGTGACACTGATGCAATAATATATATATATTTATCTAATAACTGCTTCAATTAAAGTATTAATAACACGTGACACTGATGCAATAATATATATATATTTATCTAATAACTGCTTCAATTAAAGTATTAATAACATGTGACACTGATGCAATAATATATATATATTTATCTAATAACTGCTTCAATTAAAGTATTAATAACACGTGACACTGGTGCAATAATATATATATTTATCTAATAACTGCTTCAATTAAAGTATTAATAACATGTGACACTGATGCAATAATATATATATATTTATCTAATAACTGCTTCAATTAAAGTATTAATAACACGTGACACTGATGCAATAATATATATATTTATCTAATAACTGCTTCAATTAAAGTATTAATAACACGTGACACTGATGCAATAATATATATATTTATCTAATAACTATATCAAGCTGTCAATCAAACTGTGCTACTGTTCAAATATAACACGAGTGTTAAACACGAAGGTTTAACTTCAACAAAATAGTCAAGAGTTGTCGTTTCAAAGTCTTGTGTTTTCGCAGCGTTTTAAACGAACGGATCATAAGAATATTTGTACAGAGAAAGAAACTTTCAAATCAAAGTATTGATGAAGTATTTTTGATTGAATGAACCGTCAGTCGTTCTGTCGTGAAGCGAGAGATTGTTCTTTGTTGACGTGATGTTGACGTGATTCTGTATCTGACGCGGTTTGATGAGGTCATCACTTGTGAGTCCAGAACATTCTCATCTATTCTGACTCTGGACCAGAAGATGATGTCATCAGTTCATCAGTCACGTGACTCTTTTTTTAGTGTTTGATGTTTTTGATTGTGTTACTATAACAACCTATTAACACACTCACAGGAAGTTGTTAGTGAAGCTCCAGCTGATTGGACCACAAGTTACAACATCAACCAATGGGACGCTTTCTTTGTCAGAGGCTCCGCCCACTGAGCGGAGCACCAAGAGATTTGATTGGATCAGACGTGTGTCAATCATAAAACTTGAAGTCAATAACACTTGATAAGTTACTAGTAAAACTTAATAAGTTAATAGTCAAACTTGATAATTTACTAATAAAACTTGATAAGTTAATAGTAAAACTTGATAAGTCAATAGTAACACTTGATAAGGTAATAGTAAAACTTGATAAGGTAATAATAAAACTTGATTAGTCACTAATAAAACTTGATAAGTTAATAGTAAAACTTGATAAGTTATTAATAACACTTGATAAGTTAATAGTAAAACTTGATAAGTTAATTGTAAAACTTGATAAGTTATAAATAACACTTGATAAGTTAATAATAACACCTGATAAGGTAATAGTAAAACTTGATCAGGTAATAATAAAACTTGATTAGTCACTAATATAACTTGATAAGTTAATAGTTAAACTTGATAAGTTAATAGTAAAACTTGATTAGTTATTAAAAATACTTGATAAGTTACTAGTAAAACTTAATAAGTTAATAGTCAAACTTGATAATTTACTAATAAAACTTGATAAGTTAATAGTTAAACTTGATAAGTTAATAGTAAAACTTGATAAGTCAATAGTAACACTTGATAAGGTAATAGTAAAACTTGATAAGGTAATAGTAAAACTTGATAAGGTAATAATAAAACTTGATTAGTCACTAATAAAACTTGATAAGTTAATTGTAAAACTTGATAAGTTATTAATAACACTTGATAAGTTAATAGTACAACTTGATAAGTTAATAGTAAAACTTGATAAGTTAATTGTAAAACTTGATAAGTTATAAATAACACTTGATAAGTTAATAATAACACCTGATAAGGTAATAGTAAAACTTTATAAGGTAATAATAAAACTTGATTAGTCACTAATAAAACTTGATAAGTTAATAGTTAAACTTGATAAGTTAATAGTAAAACTTGATTAGTTATTAAAAACACTTGATAAGTTAATAGTAAAACTTGATAAATGAATAGTGAAACTTGATAAGTTATTAATAACACTTGATAAGTTAATAGTAAAACTTGATAAGTTAATTGTAAAACTTGATAAGTTATAAATAACACTTGATAAGTTAATAATAACACCTGATAAGGTAATAGTAAAACTTGATCAGGTAATAATAAAACTTGATTAGTCACTAATAAAACTTGATAAGTTAATAGTTAAACTTGATAAGTTAATAGTAAAACTTGATTAGTTATTAAAAATACTTGATAAGTTACTAGTAAAACTTAATAAGTTAATAGTCAAACTTGATAATTTACTAATAAAACTTGATAAGTTAATTGTTAAACTTGATAAGTTAATAGTAAAACTTGATAAGTCAATAGTAACACTTGATAAGGTAATAGTAAAACTTGATAAGGTAATAGTAAAACTTGATAAGGTAATAATAAAACTTGATTAGTCACTAATAAAACTTGATAAGTTAATTGTAAAACTTGATAAGTTATTAATAACACTTGATAAGTTAATAGTACAACTTGATAAGTTAATAGTAAAACTTGATAAGTTAATTGTAAAACTTGATAAGTTATAAATAACACTTGATAAGTTAATAATAACACCTGATAAGGTAATAGTAAAACTTTATAAGGTAATAATAAAACTTGATTAGTCACTAATAAAACTTGATAAGTTAATAGTTAAACTTGATAAGTTAATAGTAAAACTTGATTAGTTATTAAAAACACTTGATAAGTTAATAGTAAAACTTGATAAATGAATAGTGAAACTTGATAAGTTATTAATAACACTTGATAAGTTAATAGTAAAACTTGATTAGTTATTAATAAAACTTGATAATTTAGTAGTAAAACTTGATAAGTTAATAATAACACTTGATAAGGTAATAGTAAAACTTGATAAGGTAATAATAAAACGTTATTAGTCACTAATAAAACTTGATAAGTTAATAGTAAAACTTGATAAGTTATTAATAACACTTGATAAGTTAATAGTAAAACTTGATAAGGTAATAATAAAACTTTATTAGTCACTAATAAAACTTGATAAGGTAATAGTAAAACTTGATAAGTTAATAATACTGATAAGTTAATTGTAAAACTTGATAAGGTACTAATAACACTTGATAAGGTAAGAGTAAAACTTGATTATTTACTAATACGACTTGTTTAGTTACTAATAACACTTGATTAGTTACTAATAAAACTTGATAAGTTAATAGTAAAACTTGATTATTTACTAATAAAACTTGATAAGGTAATAGTAAAACTTGATAAGTTAATAATACTGATAAGTTAATAGTAAAACTTGATAAGGTAATAATAAAACTTGATAAGTTATTAATAACACTTGATAAGTTATTAATAACACTTGATAAGTTAATAGTAAAACTTGATAAGTTAATAATACTGATAAGTTAATAGTAAAACTTGATAAGTTAATAGTAAAACTTGATAAGGTAATAATAAAACTTGATAAGTTATTAATAACACTTGATAAGTTAATAGTAAAACTTGATAAGTTAATAATACATCTTGATAATTGACTAGTAAAACTAACTAAGTTAATATTACCATGAATAAGTGAAAATAAGGAGCTGGTCTCATGGATAATCAGTTCCTCGCACTCGTCGCTCCACACATTGAGATCTTCAAGGTGCAGCTTATCGTCGTGAACAGAACGAAGACACTTTAAGGAGCCAGATTGGCTTTTTTTTATTTGATGCATAAAAGCCTCAGCCAATGGATTTGCAGCTCGGAGCAGCGACTCCCCCACAGCTCTCTCCCCGAGCGGCTGTTTATTCATGCTGAGGTAAGCTGCAGGAATTCATTTGGCGTCTCTGAGAATTGAATTTGAGATTCGTTTTCATTTCCAGAAGCGTCTTGTGCTGCAGACTCTGTCAGGAAGGGTTTGGACGCGACACCGTCGACGAGCAGCAACTTCCTGCTGTTTCTGCTCAACATTCGTTTCAACACTTTGTTCGTTCGTCTCTCGACGCGTCGTTACTTTAACGTCACCAGAAAAAATCAATGTTTGTATCTTGAGTTTCGTGAAGGTTTTTCTGGCTTTGATTCAACAGAATCTAAAACCGTTGACTTTGAACATCTTTGAGCAGATGTTGCTCCAGAGCTTTGACTTGTTGATGAAACGTTTCATTTAAACCAAATGTATTGTTGTTATTATTATGAATCGAAGAAAGTTAATCTCCATCTTCATCATCGTCTTCATCTTCATCTTCATCATCTTCATCTTCATCATCATCATCATCTTCATCATCATCTTCATCTTCATCATCTTCATTATCATCATTATCTTCATCTTCATCATCTTCCTCATCATTATCTTCATCTTCATCATCATCTTCATCATCATTATCTTCATCATCATCTTCATCTTCATCTTCATCATCATCATCATCTTCATCTTCATCATCTTCATCATCTTCATTATCATCATTATCTTCATCTTCATCATCTTCCTCATCATTATCTTCATCTTCATTATCTTCATCATCATTATCTTCATCATCATCTTCATCATCCACTTTATTATCTTCATCTTCATCATCTTCATCTTCCTAATCATCATCTTCATCAACTTCATCTTCATTATCTTCATTATCTTCATTATCTTCAACTTCATCATCTTCATCATCATCATCTTCATCTTCATCATCTTCATTATCATCATCTTCATCATCATCATCTCCATCTTCATCATCTTCATCATCATTATCTTCATTTTCATCATCTTCATCATCTTCATCTTCATCATCTTCATTATCTCCATCTTTATCATCATTATCTTCATTTTCATCATCTTCATCTTCATCATCTTCATCATCATTATCTTCATCTTCATCCTCATTATCTTCATCATCTTCATCCTCATCATCTTCATCATCATTATCTTCATCTTCATCATCATCATCTTCATCATCATCATCTTCATCATCATCATCTTCATCATCATCATCTTCATCATCATTATCTTCATCACTGATCATATTCAACTTTTTATTCCGAGTCACTTCTCAAGGTCGTTGTGAGGAACACCACTAGTCTCTTGTCAAACATCTCCAGCTCCTCGAGGACAAACTTGTTCTCTTGAGAGTCGACGACAAGCGTCTCATACAAATGAGTTTCTCTGAGAAGATGTCGTTACTTTCATGTGCGTCACCAGGGAGTTGTGTCTTTGTGTGTTTGTGTTTTTGTTTGTGTTTGCGTTCGTGTCTTTGTGTTTGTGTTTGTTTTTTTGTTTGTGTTCATGTTCGTGTGTTTGTGTTTGTTTTTTTGTTTGTGTTCATGTTTGTGTGTTTGTGTTTGTTTTTTTGTTTGTGTTCATGTTCGTGTGTTTGTGTGTTTGTGTTTGTTTTTTTGTTTGTGTTCATGTTTGTGTGTTTGTGTGTTTGTGTTTGTTTTTTTGTTTGTGTTCGTGTCTTCGTGTGTTTGTGTTTTTGTTTGTGTTCATGTTCGTGTGTTTGTGTGTTTGTGTTTGTTTTTTTTGTTTGTGTTCATGTTCGTGTGTTTGTGTTTGTTTTTTTTGTTTGTGTTCATGTTCGTGTCTTCGTGTGTTTGTGTTTTTGTTTGTGTTCATGTTTGTGTGTTTGCGTGTTTGTGTGTTTGTTTTTTTTGTTTGTGTTCATGTTCGTGTCTTTGTGTGTTTGTGTTTGTTTTTTTGTTTGTGTTTGTGTTCATGTTCGTGTCTTTGTGTGTTTGTGTTATTGTGTGTTTCTGTCCGTGTCAAACACTGATGTTTCTTCAGCAGCAACAACGTGAAAACAATCAAACCACGATCGTTTAATTTAATTCCACGAAGATGTTGGATTTAAAGCTTCTGTGAAAAACTCAGTGAAAGTAACAATTATTGATAGAAAGTTTGCCGACAGTAACATGTGATCTGCTCGACAGGAAGTGAACTCCTGCTCTTCACCAAACAACCCGGCAGCGTCGTGTTCCCTCTGGTGCCCGGAGAGACTCGCAGGGAGGTCGTGTTCAGCTGCGAGGCCCAGGGTCATCCAGCACCTGTGTACAGGTAACACCAGCTCTCGTCCAATCAGAGAGCAGCGTCTCTCTACGTGTGGAGGGTTAGAACCTGTGGTAGTACATTGTTTTACTCACAGTGAAGGTCTTCAAATAAACGAAATAAACATGGAATATACATGAAATATAAATGAAATAAACATGAAATAAACATGAAATAAACACGAAATAGACATGAAATATACATGAAATATAAATGAAATATAAATGAAATAAACATGAAATAAACATGAAATAAACACGAAATATACATGAAATATAAATGAAATAAACATGAAATATACATGAAATAAACACGAAATAGACATGAAATATACATGAAATATAAATGAAATATACATGAAATATACATGATATACATGAAATATACATGATATACATTAAATATACATGAAATATACATGAAATAAACATGAAATATACATGAAATAAACACGAAATAGACATGAAATATACATGAAATATAAATGAAATAAACATGAAATATACATGAAATAAACACGAAATAGACATGAAATATACATGAAATATACATGAAATATACATGAAATATACATGATATACATGAAATATACATGATATACATGAAATATACATGATATACATGAAATATAAATGAAATAAACATGAAATAAACACGAAATAGACATGAAATATACATGAAATATAAATGAAATAAACATGAAATATACATGAAATATACATGATATACATGAAATATACATGATATACATGAAATATACATGAAATAGACATGAAATATACATGATATACATGAAATATACATGAAATATACATGAAATATACACGACACAAGCCGTGACCGGAGCTGGATCTTCTTGTTTCTTCTCCAGACTCTGAGCTGTCAGGTCGTCCACGTCAACAGGAAGTGACAGATGATGAATTAACTTCCTGCCTTTCTTTTGTGTACGTGTGACGCGATGACATTGATCGGCTGCAGACTTTACTTCCTGTCGCCAGAAGGACGGCGCGTGGAAAAGATCAAGTGAAGAATCACGAGTGACGAGTGTCATGAAGGTCGAGGCCAGAGTTTTACTCTCAGGAGTCTTTGATGAACACGTTGGTGACGGTCGATGATGTTTCTTCACATCATGTTCACGTCATCAAGTTAAACAACAAGAGCCTTAAACATGTCGCTTTATTTTCAAAATAAAAGCTTTCAACGACGACTTTAAATTCACGTGCAAACAAACGTGATTTTATTTAATTTTTGCTCAAACATTTCAAAGTTAAAGCAAAAACAACCTGATTAGAAACATCTTGACATTATTTCACAAACTCTCGTTCATTCGTGCTGCTTTAATAATAATAATAATAATAATAATAATAATAATAATAATAATGGATGATGTGTCGGAGGTTAAAGGTCAGAGTATGTGATCAATAATGTGGCGTGTATATATATATATATATATATATATATATGTATAAAAACATGTGTAGTAGTTGAAGGTATGTTTGTAAAATGTTAAACATGCATTAATTTCTATTAAACCAGGATCTTATATAATGTCCTCTAAAGATGATTCCAGTCGTACAACATATTATTTCTGTGATGAATATTCAAGTTATAATAACTATAATAAAACCTGTAAATGCTCTCGTTTCTGGTCGAACCTCCAAACTGATCAATGATCAATATTTGAGTGTTTGTTAATCAATATTTGCTCAATTTTAAAAAGGTTGATATCATTGTAGAGCTTGATTGACAGCAGAATAGTTTTGTTCATTATCATCATTTTAAGTTTTTAAATGTAAAATAATGGACACAAAAAGTAAGTAAGTAAGTAATATTTATTTATATAGCGCTTTTCGAGACCAGGGTCACAAAGCGCTTAAACAATCAAAACAATACTCAAAAAAAGTACATACTTTAAAGATCAAGATAATACTGAGAACAACACAGGAGTTCCAGAAATTCAAGGAAAAGCCTGAACAAATAGAAACGTCTTAAGATGTTTCTTAAAGGAGTCAGTAGATCATCAAGAGCAAAGAGAGAGAAGATCGTTCCAAAGCTTAGGAGCAACAGCCTGAAAAGATTTCTCTCCTCTGGTCCTGAACCGTGTGCGTGGAACCATAAGTAGATTCTGATCCACAGACCTCAGAGCCCGAGCTGGGGTGTAAGGCTGGATCAGATCAGTGATGTAAGGAGGAGCCTGACCATGAATAGATCTGAAAGTAAGAACCAGAATTTTAAAGTTGATCCTGAAAGAAACTGGAAGCCAGTGAAGAGTTTTAAGGATCGGAGAAATGTGAGTTCTTCTACTTGAGCGGGTCAGAATTCTCGCTGCAGAGTTTTGAATCAACTGCAGACGAGACGATCCTTCTTGTTAAGACATGAAAACAAACTGTTACAATAGTCCAGACGAGAAGAAACAAACACATTATAAGCTCCAGATCATGTTCCGACAACATTTTCCTAAGTTTAGAGATTTTTCTCAGTTGAAGGAAACAGTTTCTGGTCAGTTTTCTTCAGTGTCGAACAAGAGACATGTCTTTATCAAATACAACACCCAGGTTTCTCAGGCTCAGTTTGACAGACTGACCTAAGTCACTCAAGTACTGACTCAACCCTGGAATCTTATCATCAACAATCACCAGAGTTTCAGTTTTGTCCACATTTAGCTGTAAAGTGTTTTCACAGCCATTGAGTGAAAAGCTAATCGTTGAGTTGATGAAGCGACGGAAACGTCGACCAGTGACTCGACGCTCAGAGAGAATGTTGTGTAGAAGATATTTGACTCACAGGTGAAGATATACTTCATAATATAACGTGTTCCCAAGAATGTTCCACTCAGAGGTTTCTTGAGGTGTTTTGTCGAGTGAAAAAGCGTCAAAGGTTGATCTGTGGATCTTCTACTGGATCAACGTGGAGATTTGAATGTTCTGCAGAAACGTTGACGCGTCGTCTACGTCTTCAGTGTTAATAAAGTTTGTTTACGTAAAGAGTTAGACGAACACATGGATCCTGAAGCGACTTCTCTCTCCATGAGTTAGAGCTGAAGTTGCTGAGCTGCTGAAGGACATGAATGTTTTCCTAGTTTAAATATTATCGCATATATTTTGGGATTCATTTTTGTCATTGTATTGATTTGAGTTTCTTTTCTTATTTGCAATAAAAATATATAATAAATAATAAATCCATAAACAAGGTCTTCATCGGATGATTCATAGAAAAAGATGAACTCGATTCATTCGAAGCACAATTAATTCATCTGTTCATTAAAAAAAAGAGTTTTATCTCAAACCAGTCAAAGTGATCTTTGATAATAATAATCTTTAATATCAACTCCATCAGTTGCTGGTTTGAATCCTGCTGAAGAAAAGCTGGTTTCACTTCAACGCTTGGTTTGTTTGTTCAAGGACGCGTTCATTTGTCTCGACTAACTCGCGACCGCTGGTCCGAACACACAGTTCCACGTCTTGATTCGTCTCATCTGGAGCCGCTGGACCCGTTTCTTCATCAAATCACTGAATCAATCTCATCGGCCGCCAGTGAGCAGCTCGTGCCTCGGCTCCGTGAAAACACTTGGTTCTAATGAAGTGAACACCAGCAGCGCTTCTACCACCGGGTCCAATAATGAGCTTTTTTGGATTGTTTTAGCGCTTCGTGACCCTGGTCTAGAAAGACTTTATATCAATATAAATGACTTACTTACTTACTAATGGCTACAGTTAAAATACACCTGCTGGGTCTGCAGAGAACATCAGAGGAACTCACTCACAGTCAGGGTCACCAACACCTAGAAATGACCTTCTTATTATTACTATTGTCAACGACTAGTAACGTGATCTGATGTTGTCGCGCGACCTCAGGGGTCGTCGCGCGACCTCAGGGGTCGTAGCGTGACCTCGGCGGACGTCGCGTGACCTCGGCGGGCGTCGCGTGACCTCGGCGGGCGTCGCGTGACCTCGGCGGGCGTCGCGTGACCTCGGCGGGCGTCGCGTGACCTCGGCGGGCGTCGCGTGACCTCGGCGGGCGTCGCGTGACCTCGGCGGGCGTCGCGTGACCTCGGCGGGCGTCGCGTGACCTCGGCGGGCGTCGCGTGACCTCGGCGGGCGTCGCGTGACCTCAGGGGTCGTCGCGTGACCTCGGCGGACGTCGTGTGACCTCGGCGGGCGTCGCGTGACCTCGGCGGGCGTCGCGTGACCTCGGCGGGACCGCGTGACCTCGGCGGACGTCGCGTGACCTCAGGGGTCGTCGCGTGACCTCGGCGGGCGTCGCATGACCTCGGCGGGCGTCGCGTGACCTCGGCGGGCGTCGTGTGTGTATAAAATGTGTATAAACTCTGAAGCTGTTCATGACGTTACTCGAGTGTTTCGGTTCGTTTGCTTCGGTGAGTCTGAAGGAAAGTTAGAATAAACAAGAGAGAAAGTTGACGATGAATCTTAGTGTTGCTGAAGTGACAAGTAAACTCTGATGTTTCTTAAATGAGTTTTCATGGCCTCCTCCGCCCCCTTGACCTTGACCTTCACTGAGCGGTCAGTGGACAACTAAAGAGGTTCTAGTTGATATGGATGAAGATAGTTTCCCTGCATTAACGTGCCTCACATCAGATCACCGACTGGTTCTCGTCCCTCCAGGTGGAAACTCAACGACTCGGTGGTTCCGACTCGACCCGGATCTCGTTTCTCCCTCGCGGGAGGAAACCTGCACATCAGCCCCGTGAACAAGGCGGAGGACGTCGGCGTCTACCAGTGTCTGGCGAGCAACTCTCTGGGCACCATCCTGAGCCGCGAGGCCAGTCTTCACATCGCGTGTAAGTACAAGACGAACAAGACGAGACAAACTTCACCAACAATTGTCCTCCTTTTATAGTCGGCTCTTGAAATAGACTCTTTGTAGGAGTTTCATTAGCAGCACATGTTTGTCTAATGACCCTGAGGAGCTGCTGAGGAGCTGCTGAGGAGCTGCTGAGGAGCTGCAGACACAACACTAGGAGAAGATATTTGTGGAGGAGTAAAAAGACTTGATCATTTAGTGAGTTTGAAATAACCCAGACTTTAACATTTCAAGACGGTTCTGATGGTGGCCTTGAGACCCGGACTGGTGACGGACAGCTCGTCTCGAATGACCAGCTGACATCAGTGAACAGATGGTGCTGGAAGAAGGGATTCTGATGTGTCTTTGGCTGCCTGGAGACTTTCCCTGGCACAGAGCGAGCTGTCGCGTCTTGGCTTCCTCGTGAGGCTTCTGACGTTCAGAGTATCTTCAGCAGGAACACGGATCCTGACGTTCAGAGTATCTTCAGCAGGAACACGGATCCTGACGTTCAGAGTATCTTCAGCAGGAACATGGATCCTGACGTTCAGAGTATCTTCAGCAGGAACACGGATCCTGACGTTCAGAGTATCTTCAGCAGGAACACGGATCCTGACGTTCAGAGTATCTTCAGCAGGAACACGGATCCTGACGTTCAGAGTATCTTCAGCAGGAACACGGATCCTGACGTTCAGAGTATCTTCATCAAGAACATGGATACTGACGTTCAGAGTATCTTCAGCAGGAACACGGATCCTGACGTTCAGAGTATCTTCAGCAGGAACATGGATCCTGACGTTCAGAGTATCTTCATCAAGAACACGGATCCTGATGTTCAGAGTATCTTCATCAAAAACATGGATCCTGACGTTCAGAGTATCTTCATAAAGAACATGGATCCTGACGTTCAGAGTATCTTCAGCAGGAACATGGATCCTGACGTTCAGAGTATCTTCATCAAGAACATGGATCCTGACGTTCAGAGTATCTTCATCAAGAACATGGACCCTGACGTTCAGAGTATCTTCATCAAGAACACGGATCCTGACGTTCAGAGTATCTTCTTCAAGAACATGGATCCTGACGTTCAGAGTATCTTCTTCAAGAACACGGATCCTGACGTTCAGAGTATCTTCTTCAAGAACACGGATCCTGACGTTCAGAGTATCTTCAGCAGGAACACGGATCCTGACGTTCAGAGTATCTTCATAAAGAACATGGATCCTGACGTTCAGAGTATCTTCATCAAGAACACGGATCCTGATGTTCAGAGTATCTTCTTCAAGAACATGGATCCTGACCTTCAGAGTATCTTCATCAAGAACACGGATCCTGACGTTCAGAGTATCTTCTTCAAGAACATGGATCCTGACGTTCAGAGTATCTTCATCAAGAACATGGATCCTGACGTTCAGAGTATCTTCATCAAGAACACGGATCCTGACGTTCAGAGTATCTTCTTCAAGAACATGGATCCTGACCTTCAGAGTATCTTCATCAAGAACACGGATCCTGACGTTCAGAGTATCTTCTTCAAGAACATGGATCCTGACGTTCAGAGTATCTTCATCAAGAACACGGATCCTGACGTTCAGAGTATCTTCATCAAGAACATGGATCCTGACGTTCGGAGTATCTTCAGCAGGAACACGGATCCTGACGTTCAGAGTATCTTCATCAAGAACACGGATCCTGACGTTCAGAGTATCTTCATCAAGAACATGGATCCTGACGTTCAGAGTATCTTCAGCAGGAACACGGATCCTGACGTTCAGAGTATCTTCAGCAGGAACATGGATCCTGACGTTCAGAGTATCTTCAGCAGGAACACGGATCCTGACGTTCAGAGTATCTTCATCAAGAACATGGATCCTGACGTTCAGAGTATCTTCTTCAAGAACACGGATCCTGACGTTCAGAGTATCTTCTTCAAGAACATGGATCCTGACGTTCAGAGTATCTTCAGCAGGAACACGGATCCTGACGTTCAGAGTATCTTCATCAAGAACACGGATCCTGACGTTCAGAGTATCTTCAGCAGGAACACGGATCCTGACGTTCAGAGTATCTTCATCAAGAACACGGATCCTGACGTTCAGAGTATCTTCAGCAGGAACACGGATCCTGACGTTCAGAGTATCTTCAGCAGGAACACGGATCCTGACGTTCAGAGTATCTTCAGCAGGAACACGGATCCTGACGTTCAGAGTATCTTCATCAAGAACACGGATCCTGACGTTCAGAGTATCTTCAGCAGGAACACGGATCCTGACGTTCAGAGTATCTTCAGCAGGAACATGGATCCTGACGTTCAGAGTATCTTCATCAAGAACACGGATCCTGACGTTCAGAGTATCTTCAGCAGGAACACGGATCCTGACGTTCAGAGTATCTTCATCAAGAACACGGATCCTGACGTTCAGAGTATCTTCAGCAGGAACACGGATCCTGACGTTCAGAGTATCTACAGCAGGAACACGGATCCTGACGTTCAGAGTATCTTCATCAAGAACACGGATCCTGACGTTCAGAGTATCTTCAGCAGGAACACGGATCCTGACTTCAGAGTATCTTCATCAAGAACATGGATCCTGACGTTCAGAGTATCTTCATCAAGAACATGGATCCTGACGTTCAGAGTATCTTCAGCAGGAACATGGATCCTGACGTTCAGAGTATCTTCAGCAGGAACACGGATCCTGACGTTCAGAGTATCTTCAGCAGGAACATGGATCCTGACGTTCAGAGTATCTTCATCAAGAACATGGATCCTGACGTTCAGAGTATCTTCAGCAGGAACACAGATCCTGACGTTCAGAGGATCTTCTTCAAGAACATGGATCCTGACGTTCAGAGTATCTTCTTCAAGAACACGGATCCTGACGTTCAGAGTATCTTCAGCAGGAACATGGATCCTGACGTTCAGATTATCTTCATCAAGAACATGGATCCTGACGTTCAGAGTATCTTCTTCAAGAACACAGATCCTGACGTTCAGATTATCTTCTTCAAGAACATGGATCCTGACGTTCAGAGTATCTTCTTCAAGAACATGGATCCTGACGTTCATCAAAAACATGGATCCTGACGTTCAGAGTATCTTCTTCAAGAACACGGATCCTGACGTTCAGAGTATCTTCATCAAGAACATGGATCCTGACGTTCAGAGTATCTTCATCAAGAACACGGATCCTGACGTTCAGAGTATCTTCAGCAGGAACACGGGTCCTGACGTTCAGAGTATCTTCAGCAGGAACACGGATCCTGAGGTCCACGTGGACTGTGGGTCGTGTTCGCACTAAAGCAGCATCTTTCAAACGTCAGGTTGATCGGTGGCTTCTGTCAACGCGCTCTGACCCGGATCAGCTTTTGTCACTTTCTCGCGCCACATGTGATGCATCTTGTTTATTTCTTTTTGTTGGTGGCAAACACTGCTGTGACGGAGCAGGTCAAGGTCGTGATGAAGAAACGCTCACGACAGACGAGACGTTTCTTTGTGTCGGCTCTGGTTAGTTGAGGACAGTTTCTCCAGCACGACCGTTCAGATGAATAAATCCAAGAACATTTGATTGTCCTTGAGATCATGGTCATCAGCCTCTGGATCAGTTCTATTGTCAGATCACTGCCGACCCGAATGAAATTGTTCTTTGTTTCATTTTCATCTCCAGCGTTGAACTTCAAACTTATTACTTAGATGATTCGCGTCAAGAAGAACATGTC
This sequence comes from Callionymus lyra, assembly GCF_982586985.1. Classification (NCBI taxonomy): domain Eukaryota; kingdom Metazoa; phylum Chordata; class Actinopteri; order Syngnathiformes; family Callionymidae; genus Callionymus; species Callionymus lyra. The sequence continues at coordinate 2,164,581 of NC_141836.1, forward strand.
GAGCTAAACAAGATGAATCTTCACATCTTTCATTTTCCAAACGTGAGATTATTTGTGTGAGAAAGTCTCGATCGTTTGACAACCTTTGACCTCAACAATGACTCCTCCACGACAGAAGGTGGCGCTCAAGGGCCTCTTCACTTTATTTTCTATCATGTTTGCTACATTTCTGTGATATTGTGTTTCTGGTCTATTGTGTAGAACTTTCCGATGCATCACAATGTTGTGATACCAATGAAGTATCGTGAGGTTTTTTTCCCGACGCTCGCGGTTATGTGGGGTAACTTTAATGCGGATTAAAGACACTTTTTCTACGGAACACAAAATGGAGAATCCTCCAAAGAAAGTGTTATGATCGTTCATTCGTGGTCCGAGCAAACAATGATTACTGGAATATTCAGATGATGATTCAGAGCTGTTGCCGTGGGGATTACATTTGTGCCCATAATTCAAGCGGCTGCACTTTTAATCCACGGTGACGTAACAGCACTTACTCACCATCTGCTGGATTAAAACCAACAAGTGCAAAGAATCTTCGTCCCGTCGACAATATCGACTCGACTTTCTCAGGTTCTGCTGCTCAGTGTGGAAAGATCTGATTGGTTCCTAATCTCCCTAGTTTGTTCCAGGACAACAACAGACACACACGAGCTCAACAACAACAACGTTTACAACAACAATGTTTACAACAACAACGTTTACAACAACAACAACGTTTACAACAACAATGTTTACAACAACAACATTTACAACAACAATGTTTACAACAACAACAATGTTTACAACAACAACGTTTACAACAAAATGTTTACAATAACAACAACGTTTACAACAACAACATTTACAGGCTCGGACCACAACAATGTTTACAACAACAACATTTACAACAACAATGTTTACAACAACAACAATGTTTACAACAACATCATTTACAACAACAATGTTTACAACAACAACAATGTTTACAACAACAACATTTACAACAACAATGTTTACAACAACAACAATGTTTACAACAACAACGTTTACAACAACAACAATGTTTACAACAACAACAATGTTTACAACAACAATGTTTACAACAACGTTTACAACAACAATGTTTACAACAACAACATTTACAACAACAATGTTTACAACAACAACAACGTTTACAACAACAATGTTTACAACAACAACAACGTTTACAACAACATCATTTACAACAACAATGTTTACAACAACAACAACGTTTACAACAACAATTTTTACAACAACAACAACGTTTACAACAACAATGTTTACAACAACATTTACAACAACAATGTTTACAACAACAACGTTTACAACAACATCATTTACAACAACAATGTTTACAACAACAACAATGTTTACAACAACATCATTTACAACAACAATGTTTACAACAACAACAACGTTTACAACAACAATGTTTACAACAACAACAATGTTTACAACAACAACATTTACAACAAAAATGTTTACAACAACAACAACGTTTACAACAACAATGTTTACAACAACAACAACGTTTACAACAACATCATTTACAACAACAATGTTTACAACAACAACAATGTTTACAACAACATCATTTACAACAACAATGTTTACAACAACAACAACGTTTACAACAACAACAATGTTTACAACAACAACGTTTACAACAACAACGTTTACAACATGGATTCTTCTTGTGAAAGGCGTGTTTCAATTGTTTTGTTCTGATTAAATAAAAGATTAAATAATAACAAGACACAACGTGAAAAAGTGGTCGATCTGAGGTCACATGACTGGTCAGCACTAATGAACTCAGATGTTTGTTGTAAATGCTTTCAGTCCTGAAGCCTGGAGTTCAGCCTCAACATATGTTTCATTCCTGCTGCTTCATTACAACAGCGTCGCCGCAGCTTTCAAAGATGCTAATTCACATCCAATTTCAAGGCTGTGGAAGCAGGAAGAGCCTGAACCCTGATCCTGGGCGTGATAAGAGGATCCAGCAGCTCGGCCTGTCAGGCATTGTTGGCTTTTAGTGCGTCGGCTCATTGACACGTGTTGATAAGACTTCAGCCCACAGTGAGTTGCGACTGCAATATGTTCCCAGAGCTCGTCACACTTTCACCAGAACGACCTGCAGAAGAACAGAACGAGCATCAGAAGCTGAGGAATCACTTATTATCTTATTATTATCTTTTTCTTCTTCAGGAGATTCAACTTCTCTTATGAATCCATGAAACTTCTTCCTCTGAGTCGGTCTCACAAGTCCATATTTCAAAGATCGACTCTGGTGTCATGTAGTGAATGTACTTATAATTAGTAATAAAAATAATGAGCTCCTCATCAGGACCATGTTTTAAACTCATTATTTTATAAAGTTGCTCTGAAATCTGGACGAACGAGAGGTTACGAGAGTCCATTATGACGTAATAACGGCTTCACTCCTCCTCCAGCTGTAATCACGCTTTGTTTATACAATGAGTCCCCTGGAGTTGGAGACCATTTATGACGCGCTGTGACAAACCTCCATGCTCGACCAATCACAAAAGAGTGGGTGTGGTTATGGTCAACAAGATTTAATCTCCAGAAAAACAGTGTTTTCGGTGGGCGGAGCTTAAGATCATTTCCTGATGTCAACCACACGCAGATACACACTTTAACACACACACTCACACACACACACACACACTTTAACACACACACTCACACACACACACACTTTAACGCACACACAAACTTTAACACACAAGCTCACACACTTTAAGACACACACACACACACTTTAACACACACACTCACACACACACACACTCACACACACTCACTTTAACGCACACACAATAGCTGGTCTCTAAATGCTCTGAATATGCATCAGGAACAAACGCTTTGATTAAAGAAGATTGAAGGAGATTCTTAAAGTGCTTCGACAAGAACTCTGTGAATCTTGAGCAGAATAATAATAAGAAGTAAAGTCATCGTTGCATCAGAGAAGAAGATTTCGAAAGCATTTTAAACTCACACGGATTATCTTAACATGTGCATGAACACATGTGTCGGTATTTAATAATGTTTCTATAGCGGGTTTTTAGTACGTCGTCCACAAAGAAGAGTAAAATGATTGAAAAAATGAATTTTTAAAAACGTAAAAACATTGGAGATGTTGAGCCTCAAAGAACAAACCAACAAACCACATCTAGTTGACGAGCAGAAAGTGAACCTGAGACTTTATTCGTGTGTGTGTGTGTGTGTGTGTGTGTGTGTGTGTGTGTGTGTGTGTGTGTGTGTGTGTGTGTGTCTGTGTGTGTGTGTGTGTGTGTTTACCTCCGAGACATTATTCATTGTGAGCGTGAATAACAAACATGTCTGCGATGGAGATAATGTGAGTCTATAGTGAGCTCTTTACATTATTCTAGTCTGCAGGGGGTGTTTCTGTGACACACACACCGGTGTGTAGACAGAAGGTGTTTCTGTGACACACACACCGGTGTGTAGACAGAAGGTGTTTCTGTGACACACACACCGGTGTGTACACAGCAGGTGTTTCTGTGACACACACACTGGTGTGTAGACAGAAGGTGTTTCTGTGACACACACACCGGTGTGTACACAGCAGGTGTTTCTGTGACACACACACTGGTGTGTAGACAGAAGGTGTTTCTGTGACACACACACTGGTGTGTAGACAGAAGGTGTTTCTGTGACACACACACTGGTGTGTAGACAGAAGGTGTTTCTGTGACACACACACTGGTGTGTAGACAGAAGGTGTTTCTGTGACACACACTAGTGTGTAGACAGAAGGTGTGGATGTTCCTTCGACGCGTCTAATGTCATTACGAGTCGTATCTGCTCATGTTAGCTTCTCCGCGCTGGTCGTCAACAAGTCGTCGGCCTCATACAAATGATGCTTCTCTGTGACTCCTTTAATTGTTGCGGGTCTGTGTGCGGAGCATGAAGCGCACAACGCGATAACACACTTCCAATTAAAGTCACTCATGTGCGACTTATACTTGAAGAATTGCTTTCTGTCGCCAGTGTTTAAGGGAGTTTCATGCAAACCAGGCTTTGATGGAAGAATGTTCGACCGAGCGTTTAATAACCAGTGATTGTGTGTCTGTGATTGTGTGTCTGTGACGGCGCGTGTCATCATTTGTGTTTGTCTTGTGTCCACAGACCTGGAGAGCTTCAAGACTCAGAGAAGAAGTCCAGTGAGGGTTCGAGAAGGTCAAGGCGTGGTCTTGTTGTGTGGACCTCCTGCTCACTCTGGAGGTAGAACATCTTCATCACACCTGAGATCAGAGAGAAAATCTTGAAGGTCATAGAAACACACACACCCGCACAAACACACACCTGTTTGTGGATTCACTTCTGGCTCACACATGGTCCACAATGACCTGTTCTAGTGAAGGAACACTTGATGTTGTGAAGAAAACCTGGACTTGATCCTTCCCAGGATCCACGCTCCTCTCCGTGTCTGGACCCTCCTCGCCCTCAGTCTGGTTCTAGCTGAGGTTTCTGCCTGATTTCCTCGTCACTTCAGCACATTCTATTATAAAGTGTTATTGTCGTCATATTATTATTCAACACTGTGACTCAGAGAGGATTGAATTGAAGATGAAAACATAATTATTCTAGTTAAGGAAATACAAACCATGAGTTGAAAATAATACGAACTTCCGTCGCTCTCATGTGTTTGGAGGAAATATAGAAATATAGATGTTGGTCCAGAACTCTTGATGTTTCCTTCAATGGTCTCTTAAATAATTCTGGTTCATCAACTTTGGATATTTTCCCCACAAATATTAACCGCCTTCAATAATTGATGCGCCTCAAACTCTTTAAGTGGAAAAGACTTTGAAACACGCTGTGAAAACGTTCTTTGAAGGTCAATGAATCCACAAGAATGAAAGTCAATAACACCAGTTAGCATGTGTTACCGATGTGAAGGTCATGAGTTCACGAATCCATACTTTTCATTCGTCGTAATCAAGAACAAATGTGTCAACGTTGAAGCGAACGTTGCTGTGAAGTCGATGCCATCGAAGAAACATTACAGTCGTGTTGAGATTCAATAACTCGACCCGTTGATGCGTCACTGAAGGAACTGGACCTGGATCATCACGAAGACAAGAACCAGGTGGAGGTTCAAGAACGTTGCTGTAACCGTTGAACCCCATGTTTGATGAGATCATGAGCATCAAGAGATGTTTGCTTGATTCACTTGAAGAAGAAACGATCCTAAAAGTTCTTCTTCTTTGTGAATCTAAAGAGCTACCAGTGGTTCTGAACCACTCGATCCATCCGTCCTCCTTTAATTCTGACAAAAGTCGTTTCGGGTCGTTCCAGGTTGAGGTTGTTGTTCGGTGTCAGAGCGACGCCTCGGGTCGGACTCGCCCAGAACCCCCTCGAGGGAGGCAATCAGAGCCGCCTTGAGCCTCGACCGAGTGTGTGTCCGTGTTGTTTGGGTTCGTCCCCCAATCTCCATCCTGGGGTGAACAGTCCATCTCCCTCGACCCGAGAACAAAACCTGAACACGGCGGTAACAAACCGGGCTCTGAGGCTGAAGCTTGAAGGTCTGAGTCCACAGAGCGTCTTCCAGAAATGTCCAACAATGAGAAATTGCAGTGGAACTTGAACTGGGTCGACTCTCGCTCCCGCTGGGTTTGTTTCGCGGCGGATCAAAGCCGGAGCAGAAATGCACATTTATTGGTACCAACAGACTTGTTTTGATGGATCATTGCTGCGAACCTCGCGCCGCCGACGGAATGATCCATTTTAGAGCAATATATTTTGTCAGCTGTCACCACAGATTACTGCCGTTGATGGAGATGCTGAGGACGCCGTGATGAGTTTAGCCGTGAATCATATAAATAGCAGCATCAACAGAGGTGTCAACGTTGTGTTTACTCTGGAAATAATGCTCTTTTGTTTTCTCATAGTAAAGCAACAATAAGTAACATTTTGAAATTGTTGGATTTTCTCCGTAATCTCGTGACGATTATGCTTCAGGTTTAACATCTTCTGCCGTCAAACTGCTCCACATTTGTTCAACGTTCATTAAAGTCTTATTTATTCACTCATTTATAAACCCGTAAAAATGGTTTTATAACAGGTGATAAGGTTATAAAGATACAGAGTTTCCATCCTTGACCTGCACAAAGAGTGAAGCTGTGTCTCAAACCACACACTTCTCTTAGTGCACTGGTTAGTATCATCAGGATAGTGTATGTACTTATCTTAGTATACTAGAAGTTAGTATGCATCAGGATAGTGTACGTACTTCTCTTAGTATACTAGAAGTTAGTATGCATCAGGATAGTGTACGTACTTCTCTTAGTGCACTGGTTAGTATCATCAGGATAGTGTATGTACTTATCTTAGTATACTAGAAGTTAGTATGCATCAGGATAGTGTACGTACTTCTCTTAGTATACTAGAAGTTAGTATGCATCAGGATAGTTTACGTACTTCTCTTAGTATACTAGAAGTTAGTATCATCAGGATAGTGTACGTACTTCTCTTAGTATACTAGAAGTTAGTATCATCAGGATAGTGTACGTACTTCTCTTAGTATACTAGAAGTTAGTATCATCAGGATAGTGTACGTACTTCTCTTAGTATACTAGAAGTTAGTATGCATCAGGATAGTGTACGTACTTCTCTTAGTATACTAGAAGTTAGTATCATCAGGATAGTGTACGTACTAACTAGTAACTAATGCTCCACAGATAGTATGTTCAAATCAAACTCTGCTGCTACACACTAACAGGAAATGACGCGACAGCTTCTTCTTCTACTACTATTTAAGGATGATTTCAACCAGCTGTAGGAACACTAGCGACACCTGCTGGCAGTGCATTTGGTTTCAAGAAATATGAGAAATATTGGCGAGATATTTACGCTGGTATCAGCAGTGAAGACGTGTCGTCCTCGTACTGCTGCTGAAAATACACCTGTAAGTATATGAATATACACGTATATATAAATATATACTAATAAAAGTAGATGAGATATATATAAGACGTAACATTTATTTGATTTGAGACACAGCTTGTCACATGACAGCAAACTTATTCAAACATGTTTCATATACATATACATGAGTTCAGACAGAGTCGCGACCAGAGCCTTGATGTCGTTTCGTAAAAACGACGGGAAAAGATCGTCAGCAAAGGATTCGTGATGTCAGAGTATTTTCCAAGAAGGTTGTTCTTTAAGATAAGATAAACTTTATTGATCCCTCTGGAGGTCTCTTTAGGGAAACTGTTTCTCCAGCTCACAGCAACACAGACGATAGATTCATGAAACAAAAACAAGAATAAAAGAAAGTTCAAAATAAGATTCGTCGTCGTCGTCGTCATGGCGATGACTGTCATCAGTCTCCAGTGACCTTTAACATTGAGAAAACATTGGATAAAACCGTTGCATCCAACTGAGAACGACTGGAACAAACCATTGAAAATGATTCACAATATTTCAGTCAAACACGTCATCGTTCGCTCACACAGGAAGTAGTTTGATGCTCTATTGAAAACTCCAGCAGGTGTTTTGTGTTGCATTTGTGTGGAAAGTGTTGTCTCCAGCCCCGACTGTCAACTAATGCATCTGACCCCGTTCCACTAATGGATGTGAGCATTCAGATCCACCCAAGGCTGAAATCACTTCTTCTGACCCAAGATGGATGTTTGTGGATGAATGACGGCGAACAAAGCTGGAGGGAGTCGTGCGACCATAGACTTGTGTGAGCCGACGAAGGGAACAAACTTTGACTTTCTTTCTTTCCTACAGTCATGTTCTTTTCCGCTCCGTCCTTGGCCTGTCATGTTCCATCTCGCTCTCCTTCTCTCACGTCATTAAGGTGGAATTGATGCTGCCTGTTCATTATTCCAGAGCTAAATGGAAGTGCAATGAAAATCTGCCACTCATCGTCGTTCATTACTGCATTTTCCCATTACTGTCCATCCGCTTCCCACTTCCTGTTTCCTGATTCTCACCATCAATGTTTAAAAGCCTCGATTAGAACCTCTTCTTTGCTGCAGTTTCACTTTGTTGTGGCTCGTACCTTCGGCTGGACTCGGTTCCAGAAGATTAAATATCCATGAGCTGTCGACATGAGAGCCAAGATGTATCGTTCAAGAGGTTCCGGCTCCTCAAGAGTCTGGACCTTCCAGACACAAAGTTATCTCAGGAATCTTCTTCTGCTGATGCTCCATGACCAAAATGTTCTGGATAACTTTATTATCCAGAACTTTGTTTATTTTTGCCGACCATACAGAACAACTTCATGAAGAATAAATCTATACATACACATGCAGAAGCTCTCAGGTCGTCCTGTATTGAATTTGTCTTTCACTTATTTTCAGTTTCAGACTCATTTCTTGAAGGAAATGCGAGCGAGACATGCGTCTGGACTAGTCCAGGGCGACTGTTTCCAAAACAAAATGATACTAGAGATGATTGTGTTCTGCTGATAAACACCCGTCTGTTGACCAACTCCACCCTCTGTTGACAGAGCTCAGCTTCACATGGATCTTCAACCAGTTCCCGTCGTTCGTCATGCAGGACACTCGGCGCTTCGTGTCCCAGAAGACGGGAAACCTCTACATCGCCAAAGTGGAGCTGTCGGACGTGGGCAACTACACCTGCGTGGTCACCAACACCGTCACCAAGAGCAGCGTCCAGGGACCCCCGACACCCCTCGTGCTGCGACTGGACGGTACCGGACTGATCGAGATCTTCACGAGGCGTAGACACACCTGGAGCAACATTTATGAACAACCTAACAACCTTAATCTCTTAAAACAAAACAGATTATAACAGACTCACTGTTTAATAAACATTAATTGAATATAATATGGTGACTTCACAAGATTCACCAGGTCGAGGAAAAAAGGCATTTTAATTCAATGTCTACCTTATTTAATACATTTAATATAAGGTTGTTTTAAACCCTTTTGAGAATCTGCCTGAACTTTCTCTCTTCTACCCTTCACCCATGTATTCACCATATATATGTGTGTGTGTGTGTGTGTGTGTGTGTGTGTGTGTGTGTGTGTGTGTGTGTGTGTGTGTGTGTGTGTGTGTGTGTGTGTGTGTGTGTGTGTGTGTGTGTGTGTGTGTGTGTGTGTGTGTGTGTGTGTGTGTGTGTGCGTCTGTGTGTGTGTGTGTGTGTGTTACCAGCCTCTCTCCACAACATGATTCATGGTCTGCTTTTGTCTCATGAGTCCAAACTCTTTATATTTCTTTCTAACCTGTTCTGGCCTCAAACCAGACAAACTCCCTCCAGACCAGAGTAACCTCAGTGTTTATGTATCTTTCTCTCCAGGTGTGATGGGCGAGTACGAGCCCAAGATCGAAGTTCAATTCCCAGAAATAGTTCCGGTGGCGAAGAGCTCGACTGTCACGCTGGAATGTTTCGCTCTGGGAAAGTGAGTCTTTGTGTCGTTCCGCTTGTTCTTGTTCGTCTGTGACACGGTTTGGAACTGTTGCGAAGCATTGCATGATGGGACGGACTTCTCCTCACAGGTTCTTCTTCCAGAGTGAATGTCCTGCATCAATGATGAATCAAAGGATTCTGTGCTGACTCGTCATTTTAAGATGTTTGTGATCATTTATGTTTGTCAACAAACATCTGTGTTCATGTTTTTCTTGTCGTTCTTTGGTTTCGTTGACGGGTGTTTTCTCGACAGTCCGGTGCCGACCATCAGCTGGAGGAGAGTGGACGGAGTGACGCCGGCCAGGAAGGTGGACATGAACAAGGCCAGCGGCGTCCTGGAGATCCCGTACTTCCAGCAGGAGGACGCCGGGATGTACGAGTGTCTCGCCGAGAACAGCAGAGGAAGAAACTCTGTCAAAGGAAAACTGTCCTTCTATGGTGAGTTAAAGCAGTTTAAGCTTTTAGATACAACTGTTGATCAAAATAACGTGTTTAATTCCGGTGACAAAAAGAAGACAAACTTATTTAATCGAGGCAGCAGCTGGAATTGAACCATCAAACCAGATTTATTCCATGTTTTTCTCTCCAACACTGAACTTATGGACCATATCCTGCAAATGCTCTTTATGGTCCTTGATGAAGCACCTTTATGGTTTCTCTCCTCATTAATTTGCTGTTTATCCACGACGATGTCAGCCCAGCAGGCGTGAGAGGAATCATTCAGCCAGATCTTCATTTCCTCCACAAACACCCTGCTTTGATATGATAATAGGTGTTTCTCAGGCGGAGGTGGAAGATGGAATTAGTCACGTGGAAGCAGAAGCGCTCGAATCTGCTTTAAAAGCTCTTTTCTCTAGTTTTCAGGTGAAGATAATGAATAAGAAATCATTGTTAAAATGTCATTTTCTTAATGACACAAGTGTGACGACATCAGCAGCAACAACACAAAGAAGCATTACACAACTACACAACTAATCCTACATTAATGACAAAAGACTTCGACTCGAGTGTTAAATGACGACGATAAGAAGAAAACTATTGTTGAAATGACTAACAATAAACACACAAGCAAGACTTGAAAAGATAGACAAACTAATTATGACACAAATGAGACTAGACAAGCACTCAGAGAGTGCACACCTCCCCCAGTATGTTATTTTCTCTTTTTACTAAAAATGATTGTTTTTTAGCTCCTTTTTTAGCTTTTGAAACATCATTGCAACGAGCAGAGCAGATGGCGACGTCGTCCATCACTCGCTCGCACATCAGACTCAGTCTGAGGAGCAAGAATGTTTTTCTCATAGATTTGTGAAGCAAAAGTTTTCAACTCATCCGTGGCAACATCTGCTTTCGTTGATGTTGATGTCATCGACTCTCCATCAGTTTAGGTCTCAACGAATCTCTCACGAGATAAATAAATACACATTAAAACAACATCTTCAACAAAGATCAAGAAACGTACGACCCACAGCTGAGCATCTTCACAGGTTCACAAACAAAAGAAGGTTTTTAATCTGGAAAAGACGGTGTTTTTTAAATAACACTGTGGGAGAGACGACTCAAGTGTGATCAGGTTCTAAAAATATGGAGGTAGATTGTTGACGTGAAGACTGGAGCGTGAACATCCCTGAGGTGTCAGACGTCCACAGACGTCCACAGATGAACACAGAGAGAAGACATCTGTTCAGGACTTGTTGCTGGTCCTGCCGTGAAGACTCTCCTGGTGAGATTTAGTCTCTCGTGAAAGCCGGGGACACTGGCCGCCGTCCAGGTGATAAAAATCTGTAATCTCATTTTCAAGTGGCACAGACAGGATCTGCCGGGACATCCATCAAGTGTGGAGAAGAATCGATCCAGGGATGTTTGCCACGTCCAACCATTGTTGAAGGACAATAAGAGTCTCTTTCAATTCTCTTAATTGTCCTTCTGTGGTCGCTGCACGTTCATGGAACCAGATCCTGGTCCATGACTGTGTTTAGAATCCTCCGAGCTTCATGGTTCTCTGCGGAAATCATGTCGTCGTTGAAAGAACGTCTGAAAACAGGTGAAGCTCAAGTGTTGATGAGGTTTCACGACACACTTTCAAATGTCACAGTTTCATGACATCAAGACGTCAACAGCAGCTTTTATCGCTGGTGACGTGTTTTCACTGGAACTCCTTGATAACCTTTAAAACCTCAGAACCACGAAGGTCAAGAAAGACATAAATATACAAATAAAAGCTTGTGTTTCTTGGTCAGACACGAGAGACTAATACAAGTAAGGTAAGGTAAGGTAAGGTAAAACTTTATTGATTAAATTGTTTTTTTCCAATAGCCAGCAATTTTTCATAAACAATAAAAAATAATAAATAAATAATAAAATAAGAAGAAGAAAATAAAGAGAACGAACAAGTGATTTAAACAGGTTTTGTTATAAATATTATTTGGTTTTGTGTTTGTTTCATGATTTCCAAAAAGTTGTAAGCAGAAATATATTATATCCATAAATAGATTTAAAATCAAGTGTATAAAATAAATCATATTGAAATAATATTTGCTAAAGTAAACGAACAAGAAGGTTCTCTCAAGACACAGTTGAAAAGACTATATTGAAGAAAATAAAAACGAGTGACAGTCGTGAGGAAAAACTTCCTTGGAGCAGAAACCTGGAGCAGAACCAAGTTAACTTTGTTAAAGTCTAGTGTTATTGATAATGTCTGAGCAGGATGATTTTAAAAAATGTCTTCCAGTGAGATGAGAAAACAACAAGCCTGAGACAAAAGCTACTTTTTATCTTCCTGACCCCAACAAAGTGGATTTACGCGCCGCATCAAAGCTCCATAAATCCTGCTGAATGTGACGCTCGCATCACTATCGTAAATAAAGAGGCATTTTCTCCGCGGTGTCTCCGAGACAGGAATATAGCTTGTTATTCACTGCATCGCCACGAGATTTACGAGCAGTTCACAGGAATCTCACCGACAAACCTTACGTGTTTACGAGCAGCCGGGTCCAAATATTCCCCATCGATCCGGCCTCGTGCGTTTATGTATTTGTGGCGCGAGGTCAACTCTGTGTTAATTGGAAGTGGATTTATTATTTCTCTCTTGGACGCTCGCGTAATCAACTAATTGCTCGCTTGGTTGCTTCATCGATCGGCGGCTTGTGTTCTTCCTGAGGAGTTAACTGACGCTGGTGTGACCCACAGCCGCGCCCCACCTGACGGACAAGCCTCAGGACGTCCAGAAGACCATCGACGACACGCTGACCTGGGAGTGCAAGGCCAGCGCCAAACCTAAGGCCTCCTTCCGCTGGCTGAGGAACGGAGAGACGCTGGACTCCATGGAGGTAACGTCGTGCTGAGATGTTTGTTTACGTTTCCTGAGACGTTCACTGGACAGAAGGTCAAACACTGTGCGGATCAATAACGGGTCCGTCAGCTTCCTTCGATGGTTCCGAGCAGATCGATGATGCGAGATGGATCGATGTGGGCGATCGGAAGTGAAAATAATCCTCAGTTTATCGTTTAAGGGAACGTGTGACTTCCTGTGAGTGTGAGAGTAGAAGAGAATCTTTGGGTTAAAGTGCTGCTCAGTTGATACATGAACATGTTTATTTATTCCTTTTATAGACGTTTATTATTCACTTTACGTCGAGAAACATCAGGAAACATCAGGAAACATCAGGAAACATCAGGAAACATCAGGAAACATCAGGAAACATCAGGAAACATCAGGAAACATCAGGAAACAAGGATCATTCACTAAATATTTGCAGCTTCTGCTCGTGATGAAATATTGACTTTGTCGACGACTCTTCGGGGGTTTCATGAAACTGCTGACTCGGCAGCAGCGCGTTGATTGACAGCTGAGTATTTCAGGCGAGATTGTTGAGCGACGATGACCAGCCGACATGTCAATCATAAACACCATAGGTTCGAATCTATTAAAACATTTGTTGTGTTTCTCTATTAGATTCTTGTTTTAGGTCATTTTAATGAACATATTATGTTAATTACTTCATATATATTTGAGTCTTTACTAAATGAATGATCTTTATTTTGATTTTCTAAACATTCCTGATATAATTACATATTTTTACATAAATAAAAACCTCAATAGATAAACAATAAATAAATAAGTGTATTTTACCCTTAATAACAATGTTTGATTTCTTTGTATTATTTTCCCAGCTCTGAATATCATTAAAAACTCTCACCATGTGAACAACCGTGAACACGACTAAGAATCTAAACATGAACCAGGATGTGTTGGATCTTCAAACATCGTGATCTTCTGTGACGAACGTCTCACTCCAACTTCCTGCTGTGAATAAAGTTTTAACTTCTTTGAAAGTGAGACGATGCAGAAACGAAGAGGTTCTTGTTGCAGAAGAACAAGTTGTTTGTGGAACACGTTTGTCGCCGAGAGTATAGAAGGTCAGAAAACCACAGTGTCATCCATTCGTCGCCTTCATTTATCTTCGTTTTCTATACTGTGCCGCAGGTGAGAAGAAAGACCTGCAGCGTCGAGACTTAAATATCAACACTGTGATCCGCAGATACATCCAGGAGCTCAACTCTCAGATGTAATCATGTTGCATTCGTTTTCTTTATCAAATGAATTGTTATTATTATTATTATAATCACGTGAAATACCAATAGTTGGTTCATCACGCGTTGACTTGTGACCAATGTTTGGATTTAATCCTCATCACTCGTTCAATAACAAACAATCCTTTGATCGTTTACGTCTCATATTCAACTTGTCGTTTGGCCACTAGAGGCATCAGCGTCTTTTGTCAGGCCTTGTTTTGATCATTATTTCAATATTTCTAATTAATAATAATAAGAGGAACAAAGCTGTTTGTTTTCAACATCAAAGAAAACACCATTGAGCTAAAGGCTGCGGAATGTTGGTCCCCAAAGTTGTGTTTAGTGTGTTGTTGTTGTTGTGATGTGTGACTCTATTGTATCATCAGTGTGTGTGTGTTGTTGTGATGTGTGACTCTATTGTAACATCAGTGTGTGTGTGTGTTGTTGTGATGTGTGACTCTATTGTATCATCAGTGTGTGTGTGTTGTTGTGATGTGTGACTCTATTGTATCATCAGTGTGTGTGTTGTTGTGATGTGTGACTCTATTGCATCATCAGTGTGTGTGTTGTTGTAATGTGTGACTATATTGTATCATCAGTGTGTGTTGTTGTGATGTGTGAATCTATTGCATCATCAGTGTGTGTGTTGTTGTGATGTGTGACTCTATTGTATCATCAGTGTGTGTGTGTTGTTGTAATGTGTGACTCTATTGTATCATCAGTGTGTGTGTTGTTGTGATGTGTGACTCTATTGTAACATCAGTGTGTGTTGTTGTGATGTGTGACTCTATTGTATCATCAGTGTGTGTGTGTGTTGTAATGTGTGACTCTATTGTATCTTGAAGAACATTCACTCCAGAGTTGATCAGTATTTTTGTCGAGCATCAAACCAACATCTCTTGTTCAGAACGAAGCCACGAAAGTCAGACTTCATTAGTTCAACTGGTTCTGCTTGAAACCGACCAGTCGTCCTGATAAGAACTAAAGTAACTCGATCTTATCCAAGAAGAAACATCTAAACGTCTTTAACCTTCAGGGAAACCTGATGATTGTCCAGCTTCAGCTCAAAGAGCTCCTGGTGTAACTAAAGTAAATCCAAACCCTGCTGAACATCCTGGAGTTAAACGTATTCTCGTCCAGATATTCTTGGGATGTTAATGTCTGGCGCCGACCAAAAGTAACCAAAGGTCACTTCCTTTATTTCCGGCGCGTCAGTCACATGTGCATCTGCTAAATTGACCCGTAAATAAGTGAGTAGAGTCTGCGGCGGTCGAGGAACATATTCACCGAACATGTGGCCAAATTAATGAGGAGGAGTTTCATCTGAAAATGCCAGCGTCAACAGCGGCAGCAGTAAATCAATTTCCAAACGGAAAGGTCATGGATGGAGAGAGGGAGGAGGAGAGCGAAGGCCATTTGTTATTCCTCATTAGAATGTTCTTCTCTTCCCTCTGATGTCACTTCTGTGTGGCCTCTTCTCCTCCATCCATCTGCACGTCGCACACGTCCTTTCCTTGGACGGGGATTAATTGGTGCAGAAGAACGAGTGTCGCGTTCAAATGTCTCCTCCTGGAGAACATCCTGCTGAACTTCTGCAGCGCCAGACGACAGTTGGTCTTCATGGAACCAAAGGTTTGACCCGAGAGCTGGACCTGTTGCAGCAACACTTTATGTGGACCTCCTGGAGACGGAAGAGTTGAAGAGTCACGTCCTCACTTTAACGGAGAGAAGTTACAACAAGTCCACGGTTGTTTCTAGAACTTCGTCTCAACAGTGTGACGCTGAGTTGACGCGTGTCAATCATCTTCCATCATCACAAAGATGGTCCAACTATATCAAGAACATGTGACATCAACATGTTGTGTATCTAAGTCATCAGTGTTTTTAATGATCGTTACAATCTTCTCATGGAACTCTGATCCACCTCTGAACCTGGAGCTTCATTGTTAGTAAACTTCCTTTTCCTATGTTGGCTTCAAAATAAAAGCTTGGTCAGTTCTCACTGCATTAAATCAACTTTGGTTCTTTATTTATTTAGTTTCAGTAAGTTAGTAAGTTAGTAAGTAGATCAATATTATTAGTAAAGATGTTTCTAAAACCAGGAACTGGCAGCCAGTGAAGAGTTTGAAGGAGAAATGTGAGTTCTTCTACTAGAGCAGCCAGTGAAGAGTTTGAAGGAGAAATGTGAGTTCTTCTACTAGAGCAGCCAGTGAAGAGTTTGAAGGAGAATGTGAGTTCTTCTACTAGAGCAGCCAGTGAAGAGTTTGAAGGAGAAATGTGAGTTCTTCTACTAGAGCAGCCAGTGAAGAGTTTGAAGGAGAAATGTGAGTTCTTCTACTAGAGCAGCCAGTGAAGAGTTTGAAGGTGAAATGTGAGTTCTTCTACTAGAGCGGCTCAGAGTTCAGAGTTCAGTATGAACTGCAGGAGAAACACATCCTTCTGCTTTAGACACAAACTAAACTGTTACAATAGTGTCAACGACACAAACACATATTAGATCCAGATTTATCTGGTCAGAGTTTTCTTGTGAGTTCATTCAAAAAGTATTTTCAGTGTCGTTACGTCAGCGCGACTCTGAGCGACTTTAGAGTTGAAACATCTCAAATCTGAATGAAGTGAGTCAAAGATGTTTTTTCTTTCTTTAGATTTCAGTGAAATGTGATCGTTGGTCTCCTTCCTCCCCTGCTTGTGCGGCTCTGCACTGAATTTATGAACGTTTTTGACCGAAATGGTAAAAAAAATGGATGATTCTTGAGGAAGTGCATTATATTCTATAGATTTGTGGTTGATTGTGAGTCACAGACGAGCGTTGAAGATACAAGTGACACTGAATCAGGATCTGGTTCAAAGACTCGAGGTAAACGTGGAACATAAACGTGTTTAAATTCAACTTTAATGCTACAAAAGTATGAGTGGTTGACACAGGACAACATGGAGCAGCTATGGTTTGAAAGACGCTGCGATCCCAGAATATTAATGACGGTCATGAAGCAGACGAACGCCGCCATTTATCTCCGGCGCTAAAGGGATGGCGATAAAGCCGCCGCGGAGTCTCTGTGGGCTTTTAATGGGTGTTGGGTACGAAGCGGTCCATTGTGGCAGCAGAGGTTCTTTCATGTGGCGTCAGCCTCGTCTATTCAGCGTCACTCAAGCCTCTTTATCTGGCGTCCTTCACGTGGACGACCTTGTGTTCCCGGTGGTTCCGGAGCTCTTCATCCTGGTGTCCGTTCACAGCCAGGGTCAGGCCGGTGTCGCCGTCACAGCTTGAAGCTTGTCGGCGGCGCTGACTGATTTTAAGAGACGCTTCCTGTCTTTTCAAGCGCGAGCGCCGGTTTGACTCCAGACGGCGGCGGCGGCTCCAGGACCCTCTGGACTACTTTGTCAGTGACATTAAAAGGTCTGAGCTGCACTCCATGGAAAGATCAAGGGCAAGAACAACGACTGCTGCCACACTCAAATTGACTCTTAGAAAAGCCGCGACCTACGAAAGGTCAAAGAGAAGGTTTGAGAGGAACTTGTTCAGGTTTGCTTTTGTCAGACTTTCTATTCATAAGAAATGGATTTAATTTCACGCTCTTCACGAACCTGTTCCTCCACAAGATCCGCTCAGAGCTGAACATTTCTGCTTCACTGTCTGACGCCGTCGAGAAATAAAAACATGCCGTTAAACTTGATGTGATTATATTGACCTGAGGTTGTGATGAATGCGACACGTTTGTTTATTTTCATGTATTTGAAGCATCAACATGTCGAGTCTTCATTCAGAAATAGAATGAATGGAAAGAACTAAAGGTGTCACAGGTGTGTCACGAGATCATGATGACTTTGAGCAGGAACGTTACAAATGTATATTATATGAGTTTCCTCTTCAGCAGTAGGAAGAATATGTATTTACTTGAATAACCTGAGCTACAGTCGGTTTTTCACACAACAGTTTCCTCTGGAGTCATTATTTATACACTATTTTATTTATTTAAACCAGCGTTTGATCAGGTCTCAGCGCTAAACTAATGGTGGTGGAGGAGGAGGAAGAGGAGGAAGATGAAGAGGTGGAGGAAGAGGAGGAGGAGAGGGAGAGAAGATGAAGAGGAGGCGGAGGTGGATGAGGAGGAAGAGGAAGAGGTGGAGGAGGAGGAAGAGGAGAAGGATGAAGAGGTGGGGGAAGAAGAGGTGGAGGGGGAAGAAGAGGAGGACGGGGAAGAAGGGGAGGAGGAGGTGGTGGAGGAGGAGGAGGAGGAGGAGGAGGAAGAAGAAGAAGAGAAGGAAGGGGAAGAAGAAGAGGAGGTGGAGGAGGAGGAGGAAGAACAGGAGGAAGGGGAGGTGGAGGTGGTGGAGGAGGAGGAGAAGGAGGAAGAAGAAGAGGAGATGGAGGAGGAGGAGGAAGAAGAGGAGGAGGGGGAAGAAGGGGTGGAGGAGGTGGTGGAGGAGGAGGAGGAGGAAGAAGAAGAGGAGATGGAGGAGGAGGAGGAGGAAGAAGAAGAGGAGATGGAGGAGGAGGAGGAAGAAGAAGAGGAGATGGAGGAGGAGGAGGAAGAAGAGGAGGAGGGGGAAGAAGGGGAGGAGGAGGTGGTGGAGGAGGAGCAGGAGGAAGAAGAGGAGGAATGGGAAGAAGAAGAGGAGGTGGAGGAGAAGGAGGAGGTTAAAGATCTTTTCTCCAGTTGTTTACTAAGGACACGATAACTCAGATAATCATGTTTCAAAGTCTCTCACAGCAGGAAATGTGTCTGAATGTGACTCCATTACAACAAACTGTTGCCATGGCAGCAGCTAATAATCCATCTTTTATAAGTTCCTCAGAGCCGCGGTCGATCTTCTATGTGAAGTGTTTTTCTATGGAGGTCATTGTTTATTGTAAATAAATAAAGTAAATACTTGGTTGAGTTACGAAGGATTATTTTGGTCTGACGTGGTTATTATGACCTTCTAGTGAATCATCCTTTACTTACCTTTGGATCCACATCCTCTGACTCAAGCCTGGGGTCAAAGTGGGTCAAAGTGGGTCAAAGTGGGTCAAACTGGGTCAAAGTGGGTCAAAGTGGGTCAAACTTAATAAACTAGTTTATTGAAGAGATTTAAACCATCGGGTGAAGAATTAAAGCTACAATACAAACGTGTCAGAACAGTGTTATTACAGTGTAAATGTTTTATACTTTGCCAGTTTCCTGCATATTTAACAAGATAAAAGATTGTTTTATCCGTCAGTCCCTCAGTATTCAAGGTCAGTCTGGTGATGGTGAGTCTTCTGCGTCTCAGCAGGACAGAGTCCAGATGAGTAACGGCGTGTTGACCATCAGCAGCCTCAACATGGCCGACATGGGCGTGTACCAGTGCGTGGCCGAGAACAAACACGGGCGCGTCTACACCAACGCCGAGCTGCGGGTCGTGGGTGAGTAAAGAGGCGCGACCTTGACCCCGTGACCCCAGGACTGACATGACCCGGGTCTCCTGCAGCCGTCGCCCCGGACTTCTCCCAGAACCTGCTGAAGCCGCAGACTCTGGCCCGACAGAGCGGAGACGTGTTGATCGAGTGCCGACCCAGGATGTCTCCGCGGGGGGTCGTCTCCTGGAGGAAGGGGAAGGAGGCGCTGAGAGAGAGCCACAGGTGAGTCACCTTGATGTTTGTGTATGACGTGGGGACCAGGAGGATGGAAGAGAGTTTTATTGAAGTGTGAGAGGATCGATCCTCGAGGGGTTCATGCGAGCAACAGATCACGTGACGAGGAGAGACTGATGGAAATGGAGGGAAAAGGAAAAGACGACGACGATGAATGGTTTTGATACAATGTCAACAAAGAAGGAACGACGAAAAAAGACTTTTCACCCCAAAAATATCCAAAAAAAAGCGTGTTCTAGTTTACACTTGGTGCTACCTGGTTGATCCTGCCAGTAGCATATGCTTGTCTCAAAGATTAAGCCATGCAAGTCTAACCTTCAGTTCCTATGTTCCTGTAGAAGGACTGAAGAGAGTTTACCTTCAGTTCATATGTTCCTGTAGAAGGACTGAAGAGAGTTTACCTTCAGTTCATATGTTCCTGTAGAAGGACTGAAGAGAGTTTACATTCAGTTCCTATGTTCCTGTAGAAGGACTGAAGAGAGTTTACCTTCAGTTCCTATGTTCCTGTAGAAGGACTGAAGAGAGTTTACCTTCAGTTCCTATGTTCCTGTAGAAGGACTGAAGAGAATTTACCTTCAGTTCCTATGTTCCTGTAGAAGGACTGAAGAGAGTTTACGTTCAGTTCCTATGTTCCTGTAGAAGGACTGAAGAGAGTTTACCTTCGGTTCCAATGTTCCTGTAGAAGGACTGAAGAGAGTTTACCTTCAGTTCATATGTTCCTGTAGAAGGACTGAAGAGAGTTTACCTTCAGTTCATATGTTCCTGTAGAAGGACAGAAGAGAGTTTACCTTCAGTTCATATGTTTAGAAGGACTGAAGAGAGTTTACCTTCGGTTCCTATGTTCCTGTAGAAGGACTGAAGAGAGTTTACCTTCGGTTCCTATGTTCCTGTAGAAGGACAGAAGAGAGTTTACCTTCAGTTCATATGTTTAGAAGGACTGAAGAGAGTTTACCTTCGGTTCATATGTTCCTGTAGAAGGACTGAAGAGAGTTTACCTTCGGTTCCTATGTTCCTGTAGAAGGACAGAAGAGAGTTTACCTTCAGTTCATATGTTTAGAAGGTCTGAAGAGAGTTTACCTTCAGTTCATATGTTTAGAAGGACTGAAGAGAGTTTACCTTCAGTTCATATGTTCCTGTAGAAGGACAGAAGAGAGTTTACCTTCAGTTCATATGTTTAGAAGGACTGAAGAGAGTTTACCTTCGGTTCCTATGTTCCTGTAGAAGGACTGAAGAGAGTTTACCTTCGGTTCCTATGTTCCTGTAGAAGGACTGAAGAGAGTTTACCTTCGGTTCCTATGTTCCTGTAGAAGGACAGAAGAGAGTTTACCTTCAGTTCATATGTTTAGAAGGACTGAAGAGAGTTTACCTTCGGTTCATATGTTCCTGTAGAAGGACTGAAGAGAGTTTACCTTCAGTTCAAATGTTTAGAAGGACTGAAGAGAGTTTACCTTCAGTTCTAGTGTTCTAGTCAGTGAAATCTTTCTATTTTCATCTCAATTCTTCAACTTAATAATCACGATAAGAAACTTCTTCAGTAAATGTTGCGACAGCAGTCGATGAGGAGCTCGTGCTGCATTTCCTCGCCGCACTCCACTGTGTACTTTAAGTAATTGCTGCTCCTGCGCGGATCCGTTTGCTGATCCATCAGCTCATTAGCTGCATCCACGGGCCTGGAGCGCCGACAACACCCGGCTGATCAAGACACGCAGCCAGACGTGAGAGGAACTGGCTGCATCCCCAGAAGAGGCGATCAATGGCGAGCTGCTGAACGACGCGCATTCTTCAGCGGCGGTTCGCCGTCGTCGAGGGGAACCAGCTCGACACCTTGTTTTATTAGCGCCAGGTTAAGTGCGGGTCGATGCGGTTGTGCAGGAAATAGAGAGGGAAGCAAATGCTAATAGGAAGGAAGAGCGAGGAGGACGATCGGGCTGATCAGGATTCGCCGGCGCTCGAGGAACAATCACGAAGACTTCCTGCTGAAAGGAAAAGATTGTGTTTAAACAAAAGAGCTTTTTTTTTTTCTTCACGAGTCACAACTTAATGTGTGTAAACAGCTGCAGGTCGTTCAGACGGATGAGCTTAATTCAGAAAACACTGGTTTTACGGTTGCCATGGCAACAATGACTATCCGTGGGATGTGTCGGGGAGAGGAACACGAAGCTGTCGTCATGTGAGGAGCGAAGAAGTGGAGGCTGATGAAAACACGTTGGTGGAAGATGATGTCCAGACTCGACGTCAGATGTAGGTGACGATCGCTGGCTTGGGTTCCGAGAATAGAGGTGATGCTGGAGGAGCACGAGGAGCACGAGGAGCACGAGGAGCGTGAACGTGTGACGGAGGTGTTTCATTAGTCGCCACTTCAATTGGTTGAAAAACTCTAAAGCTATTGTGTCTCTGGTTTCACGTCACCTTGACGACCGAGAGTCGAGATAGTTGTAGGTCCATTTGTTGCCGTTTTCTGAAGCTTCTTCCCAGTGTGTCTTAAGTACAAGGGACACCCTGGAAAGGATCAATGAAGAGAGACGAGTTCTTGTAGATACTTTCAAAGAACTTGTTTATAAGATAGAAAAACAAATCAAATATCGTCAGTGAAAAATGCAAAAGTTTTGTCATATAGTCTTAAATATTGTATCAGCACTTCATCTTCAGGGAGTAACAGAGTAAAGTTCTACCTTAGTTGACCTAATGGCTTCATTTGTTGGACCAAAAGTAAAACCATCTCAGATCAGTCGAGGTCAGTTGAGTCCAATAAGATCGAGAAGACCTCATTATGGATCTTCATGGATGTAGATAAAGATTCATACTAAGGTCGTGAATGAGGTGTTTGTTAATGCGTTTGTTTCTTCTCGTCTGGACTCTTGTAACAGTTTGTTTTCATGTCTAAACCAGAAGGATCGTCTCGCCTGCAGTTCATACAAAACTCTGCAGCCAGAATTCTGAGCCGCTCTAGTAGAAGAACTCACATTTCTCCTTCAAACTCTTCACTGGCTGCCAGTTTCTTTCAGGATCATTTTAAAATTCTGGTTCTTACTTTCAGATCTATTCATGGTCAGACCTTCGTGATCTGATCCAGCCTTACACCCCAGCTCGGGCTCTGAGGTCTGTGGATCAAAATCTACTTATGGTTCCTTGCACACGGTTCAGGACCAGAGGAGAGAAATCTTTTCAGGCTGTTGCTCCTAAGCTTTGGAACCATCTTTCTCTCTCTTTGCACTTGATGGATCTACTGACTCCTTTAAGAAACATCTGTGTTTGATGATCTACTGACTCCTTCAAGAAACATCTGTGTTTGATGATCTACTGACTCCTTCAAGAAACATCTGTGTTTGATGATCTACTGACTCCTTCAAGAAACATCTGTGTTTGATGATCTACTGACTCCTTCAAGAAACATCTGTGTTTGCTGATCTACTGACTCCTTTAAGAAACATCTGTGTTTGATGATCTACTGACTCCTTCAAGAAACATCTGTGTTTGATGATCTACTGACTCCTTCAAGAAACATCTGTGTTTGATGATCTACTGACTCCTTCAAGAAACATCTGTGTTTGATGATCTACTGACTCCTTTAAGAAACATCTGTGTTTGATGATCTACTGACTCCTTTAAGAAACATCTGTGTTTGATGATCTACTGACTCCTTCAAGAAACATCTGTGTTTGATGATCTACTGACTCCTTCAAGAAACATCTGTGTTTGATGATCTACTGACTCCTTCAAGAAACATCTGTGTTTGATGATCTACTGACTCCTTCAAGAAACATATGTGTTTGATGATCTACTGACTCCTTCAAGAAACATGTGTGTTTGATGATCTACTGACTCCTTTAAGAAACATCTGTGTTTGATGATCTACTGACTCCTTCAAGAAACATATGTGTTTGATGATCTACTGACTCCTTTAAGAAACATCTGTGTTTGATGATCTACTGACTCCTTCAAGAAACCTCTTAAGACGTTTCTATTTGTTCAGGCTTTTCCTTGATTTTCTGGAACTCCTGTTGTGTTATCAGTTTTATCTTGATCTTTAAAGTATATATTTTATTGAGTATTGTTTTGATTGTTTAAGCGCTTTGTGACCCTGGTCTCGAAAAGCGCTATATAAATAAATATTACTTACTTACTTACTTACTTTGTCCTTTTGAGAAATTGTAGTTTTTCGTCCTTTGATCTTTGCTCTTTATATTTGTGTATATTTTCTGGACCTTCTATCGTTGAGAGTTTACCTTCAGTTCCTATGTTCCTGTAGAAGGACTGAAGAGAGTTTACCTTCAGTTCATATGTTTAGAAGGACTGAAGAGAGTTTACCTTCAGTTCCTATGTTCCTGTAGAAGGACTGAAGAGAGTTTACCTTCAGTTCATATGTTTAGAAGGACTGAAGAGAGTTTACCTTCAGTTCATATGTTTAGAAGGACTGAAGAGAGTTTACCTTCAGTTCATATGTTTAGAAGGACTGAAGAGAGTTTACCTTTAGTTCTTATGTTCCTGTAGAAGGACTGAAGAGAGTTTACCTTCAGTTCATATGTTTAGAAGGACTGAAGAGAGTTTACCTTCAGTTCCTATGTTCCTGTAGAAGGACTGAAGAGAGTTTACCTTCAGTTCATATGTTCCTGTAGAAGGACTGAAGAGAGTTTACCTTCAGTTCCTATGTTCCTGTAGAAGGACTGAAGAGAGTTTACCTTCAGTTCATATGTTCCTGTAGAAGGACTGAAGAGAGTTTACCTTCAGTTCATATGTTCCTGTAGAAGGACTGAAGAGAGTTTACCTTCAGTTCCTATGTTCCTGTAGAAGGACTGAAGAGAGTTTACCTTCAGTTCATATGTTCCTGTAGAAGGACTGAAGAGAGTTTACCTTCAGTTCATATGTTTAGAAGGACTGAAGAGAGTTTACCTTCAGTTCATATGTTTAGAAGGACTGAAGAGAGTTTACCTTCAGTTCATATGTTTAGAAGGACTGAAGAGAGTTTACCTTCAGTTCATATGTTTAGAAGGACTGAAGAGAGTTTACCTTCAGTTCATATGTTTAGAAGGACTGAAGAGAGTTTACCTTCAGTTCATATGTTCCTGTAGAAGGACTGAAGAGAGTTTACCTTCAGTTCATATGTTCCTGTAGAAGGACTGAAGAGAGTTTACCTTCAGTTCATATGTTTAGAAGGACTGAAGAGAGTTTACCTTCAGTTCATATGTTCCTGTAGAAGGACTGAAGAGAGTTTACCTTCAGTTCCTATGTTCCTGTAGAAGGACTGAAGAGAGTTTACCTTCAGTTCCTATGTTCCTGTAGAAGGACTGAAGAGAGTTTACCTTCAGTTCATATGTTCCTGTAGAAGGACTGAAGAGAGTTTACCTTCAGTTCCTATGTTCCTGTAGAAGGACTGAAGAGAGTTTACCTTCAGTTCCTATGTTCCTGTAGAAGGACTGAAGAGAGTTTACCTTCAGTTCCTATGTTCCTGTAGAAGGACTGAAGAGAGTTTACCTTCAGTTCATATGTTCCTGTAGAAGGACTGAAGAGAGTTTACCTTCAGTTCATATGTTCCTGTAGAAGGACTGAAGAGAGTTTACCTTCAGTTCCTATGTTCCTGTAGAAGGACTGGGAGATGAAGTCACGTTCCAGCCTCGCTCTCGCAGCAGCAAGTTTGCGTCCCTCCCTCTTGAACAGTGTCTTTATTGCAGCATCTCTTCCTCGCTCGTTACTTCTTCCTCCGCTCGCTCCTCCAGCAACACTAATCCGTCCCACCGGCTCCACTCAAATACCCATAATTCCCTCTAATCTTGGAGGGTTTAATGTTTGCGAGGATGTGGGCCGGAGGAGAACAAATCATCTAAGAACATGTGATTAATTAATGAAATCACTTTTACATCAGGTTTTTTTCCTCTGAACGTGGAGGTCAACGATGAAGTGCTTCGGATGATTTCACTCCACAGCCGACCACTACCCATGAAGCACTGCAGGCGCCTCCTGAGGCTCTTATTACCTTCAGTCCTCAGAGGTTGTTGTGCAGGACGTTCATGAAACACTGTGGGAACAGGAGGCTCTGGTTGTACGACAAGTTAATTATCCGTCTTAAGTGTTTGAAAATAATGTTTTTCATTTACTTTTATGTTTCCAGGAGAGACTGAGCTGCTCGAGCACTCGCTCACTTTTACAGCCGCCGACAGGGTTCACGTAAAGTGCCTCTTTAGTATATCACGCTTTTATGTTCCCACAAATATCCTCAATACCTTAATTGCTGGAGGGCAGAACCTCCGAGAAGAAACGTGAAAGCTTTTCAGACGGATCGTTCTCGGCACCTTCATCTCGTCCCTTTGAAGACGAGCAGGAAGTGCGACTCGGGCGAACCTCTTAATGGCGAGTGTTATCCGGCGACATCTCATATCCATAACTCTTTGTTACGCTCACAGAGCAGCTCCGCGGGGAGCAGCCGTCCAGCTCGTGGATTTAATTCCTCCTCCTTCTGGTCATTTCTGATGCTTCTGGGATCCGACCTCAGGGAGTCTCTCTTTGTTGGAGACGCTCGCTGCAGATTGAATGGAAAAGTTTCATTAGTTTCTTTAAATGAATTCAATTGTGTCTTGAATCCACCGAAGGTTCTACGTTTACAGTGTTGATCTCAACACACGTTTACTTCCTGAGTCGAGAGGAACCGAACCAGACTTGATGTTTGGCAACCATCGTCACAGTGGTGCCGACAGGAAGTGATGTCACAAGTGTTGTCTCTGTGTCAACCTTCTGTCACTCTTTGCTCCTCAGAGTGACGGTTCTGGACAACGGCAGCTTGAGGATCTCCAACGTCACCAAAGTGGACGCCGGACTCTACACGTGTGTGGCCAGGAACCAGTTTGGTGTCGCGAGCAGCTCAGGAACGCTGCTGGTCAAAGGTCATTAAGTTTGATTGACATGTCAACGTCCAATGAACGAGACGCTTCGACTGATGAGAAATGTATCGAATAAATAAAGTTCATTTAGTAAATTCCTACGATGATAGAATAGTTCATGAAGAATCCTCGGTTTAGATCATGTTTTAAAGTCTTCGTCGTCTCTGCTGTTTGATTGACGTGAAGGTAGATAATTACAGATCAGTTTTACTGACTATAAAATAATCTGACTTTTCTGATCCAACCTGTGTTTGCTCTCGAACACGTCGACTCGACTGATGCAGTAAATATTGCTGCAGATTCAAAAACTTCATAAAACCTCGAACGGAATTAAAGTCCACGACTCGACAGCATTAAACTCATTTGGTTGCTTCTTTAGTGAGTCGCAAATGAGTTAATGGAACCTTTTCACTGTCTCACCCCAGCTCACTCTGTCTCACCCCGTCTCACCCGGTCTCACTCTGTCTCACTCTGTCTCAGCCCGTCTCACTCTGTCTCACCCCGTCTCACCCTGTCTCACCCCATCTCACTCTGTCTCAGCCCGTCTCACTCTGTCTCAGCCCGTCTCACTCTGTCTCAGCCCGTCTCACCCCGTCTCACCCCGGCTCACCCTGTCTCACCCCGTCTCACCCCGTCTCACTCTGTCTCACCCCGTCTCACCCTGTCTCACCCCGTCTCACCCCTTCTCACCCTGTCTCACCCCATCTCACCCTGTCTCACCCCGTCTCACCCCGTCTCACCCTGTCTCACCCCGTCTCACCCCATCTCACCCCGTCTCACCCCGTCTCACCCCATCTCAACCCGTCTCACCCCGTCTCACCACATCTCACCCCGTCTCACCCTGTCTCACCCCGTCTCACCCCGTCTCACCCCGTCTCACCACATCTCACCCCGTCTCACCCCATCTCACCCTGTCTCACCCCGTCTCACCACATCTCACCCCGTCTCACCCCATCTCACCCTGTCTCACCCCATCTCACCCCGTCTCACCACATCTCACCCCGTCTCACCACATCTCACCCCGTCTCACCCCATCTCACCCTGTCTCACCTCGTCTCACCCCATCTCACCCTGTCTCACCCCATCTCACCCTGTCTCACCCCGTCTCACCCTGTCTCACCCCATCTCACCCCAGCTCACTCTTATCCTATAAATACGTTGATCCATCATTTATTCTTCAGGTTCAGTGAATTTTAATTTATAATTTAATAATATATATAATTTAATTCAAGCTGCAGAATCTAATCCGATGAACATTCATGACTTAAACGTTATATTTACTCACTTTTAAATTCATCATAATCGGACATATTTTCTTTTCTTTAAATCATTTTCTATTCGTGTAAATGAGTGATTTGTAGAAACACAAACGACACACGTGTTGTTGACACTGAGACGCTACAGTGTCAACATATACGTTCAACCCACGGGTTCATTTGAAAAACATACTTTAAGAAATGTTTAATTGTTTCTAAATCATCGTGTTTTTATCATCGTTGTTCTTCAGTGTTGTTTATGTTTACGTTTGTGTTTCCATCTCATCGTGGCTCGAACACGACGACCCTGAACGTTGATCGTGAACAAAGATGTTTATCGTCACGACGCCTGAACTAAGAGCTGGTCAGGGAAGTGACTTCCTGTCACGTGACATTATTCCTGAGCAGCTGAGAACCAGAACGAGCTGGTTCTGACACAACGAGACCTTCTTCGCTCCTGGACGTGCCGGCGCCGCTCGTCCGTCCATTAGATGTTCATGACACGCCTGCATTATTCACAGCGGGGCCGCCGCCCCTCGCCGCCTGCAATCGTCTGCGCCGCACGACTGTTGAGCAAGACGCCGCGGCGAGACGGGCCCAAGATTATGTTGATGTGGTGCATGCTGGGAGATGGGACGCCGCCTCGTGTCACACAAACAGCCTCAATTATAGAAATGGCCGCCGGTGATGGTTGCTTTTTCCCTTGTTTAACTTGTTGTTGTTGTTGTGTTTGTTGAGAGAGGGAGGGGGGGAGGGAGGGAGGGAGAGAGAGAGAGAGAGAGAGAGAGAGAGGGAGAGGGAGAGAGAGAGAGAGAAGGAGAGAGAGAGAGAGAGAGAAGGAGAGAGAGAGAGAGAGGAAGAAAAAAAGAGAGAGAGAGAGACCATCACGTTTGTTTGTGACGTCCACAGAGCCCACGGCCATCAGCAGTCCGGCGGGTCATCTGGACGTGACGGTGGGCGAGAGCATCGTTCTCCCCTGTCAGGTGTCTCACGACCCCACCCTGGAGCTCAAGTTCACCTGGTTCTTCAACGAGCAGGTCATCCAGTTCGGGAGCATCGGGGCCTACTTTGAGAAGGTGGGAGGGGTGAGTGACAGCTGTCAACGCTGGTGAGGAGTCTTCACGACATGCTCCAGTAGCTCTGCTACATTTGAAATATTCGATCCAAACATTCATAAAAAAGCTTCTTTTAGTTTGATTCACTTCCTAAGATGATACTAGATGATCCATCAAGTCCATGGTTTTCAGGATCAGACAGTATTGATCCAGTCAATGAAGTCCATCTCAGATCCTGCTGGACCAGACGAGTCTGGACTCTTTGTTTCCACAGCGTTCTGCAGGCGACATCATGATCCGGAACATCCAGCTGAGGCATGCTGGGAAATACACCTGTGCGGTTCAGACCAAAGTGGACAGTGTGTCCATCGCCACCGACGTGGTGGTCCGAGGTGAGGAGCAAACATGTCGTCATGGCGACAGTCATTAAACAGAGATGAGGCGGGCGAAGAAGAGAGTGAAGGCGTGACGGAAGAGAGTTTTAACGTGACCGTCGTGTAGAAAAGTTGTTTTCTTCGTGAAAATATTCTTTTAATTGTGTTAGTTTTTCTTTTCCCTCAATGAACGAATCAATAAATCAATCAATAACTCATTTAATAGATCATTTAATAAATCATTTAATAAATCATTTAATAAATCATTTAATAAATCATTTAATAACTCATTTAATAACTCATTTAATAAATCATTTAATAAATCATTTAATAACTCATTTAATAACTCATTTAATAAATCAATTAATTAATCAATTAATTAATCAATTAATTAATCAATTAAGTAATCAATTAATCAATTCATTAATCAATTCATTAATCAATCAATTAAACATAATTTGAAAAACGATTCAAAGAAA
Organism: Callionymus lyra; assembly: GCF_982586985.1. Lineage (NCBI taxonomy): Eukaryota > Metazoa > Chordata > Actinopteri > Syngnathiformes > Callionymidae > Callionymus > Callionymus lyra. The sequence goes on from NC_141836.1 coordinate 2,194,239, forward strand.
CATTTGTTTTAAAGTAAATGTGAAGATAAAATACTTAACAATTAATCTGCTTTATTTGATAATGTCATCATCGCACACTCGTCACACACTCGTCACACACTGGTCACACACTGGTCACACACTCTTCGCACACTCGTCGCACACTCGTCACACACTGGTCGCACACTCTTCGCACACACTGGTCGCACACTGGTCGCACACTCGTCGCACACTGGTCGCACACTCGTCACACACTCGTCACACACTGGTCACACACTCGTCGCACACTGGTCACACACTGGTCACACACTCTTCGCACACTCGTCACACACTCGTCACACACTGGTCACACACTCGTCGCACACTCGTCGCACACTCGTCACACACTGGTCACACACTGGTCACACACTCGTCGCACACTCGTCACACACTCGTCACACACTCGTCACACACGGAAATATAAACATAATAATCGTTAGATGTTAAAAACTGAACTAACAAATCATTGATTCTGAGCTCGTGAACGAACAATAATATAACAGATGTTTGAATTAAAACATGTTTGTCATGAAGTGGCTCTGACCTCTGACCTCTGACCCCTCAATGGCCCAGGTCCTCCGGATCCTCCCGTGGACTGCCGAGTGACCGACATGACCCAGACCAGCGCCTCCGTGTCCTGGGCCCCCGGCTCCGACAACCACAGCCCCGTCCTGGGCTTCACGGTCCAGGCCCGGACCTCCTTCTCTCTGGGCTGGCAGGCCATCACCACGGGTGGGTCGGACCGGGCCTGAGCAGGTTCTGATGATGAAACGTGTTCTTGTGCTTCAGTCCCAGAGCTGCTGGAGGGGAAGCAGCTGTCGGCCGACGTCATCGGCTTGAGTCCGTGGGTGGAGTACGAGTTCAGGGTTCTGGCCACGAACGCCGTCGGCACCGGCGAGCCCAGCAAGGCGTCCAAGAAGGCCCGGACCAGAGAGAGACGTAAGTACCACGAGTGGATCCTCTGAGCTCACGACTCATGACATGAAACCTGTCTTTGTCTCGTCCAACGAGTCACTGTTGGATTATGAAGGATTTAGAATCTTAAGCGTGAAATAAGAAGAAGCTTTAATCTCTTCAGATCCAACTCGTCCGGACCATCATTCAAATGTGTCTCATGACTCATGATCCTTGTCAGTGTTGACAGAACCAATGATCTACTCACCAGTCCTTTTAGGACTTTATTATTATTATTATTATTATTATTGCTCTTGCTATTGTTATTGTTATAATTGATATTATAATTATAATTGATATTATTATTATTATTATTATTGCTCTTGCTATTGTTATTGTTATAATTGTAATTGATATTATTATTATTATTTTTGTTTTAGTTATTATTATTGTATTATTATTAGTGTAATTATTACTATTATTAACTATTGTTATTGTTATTTTATTATTGTTATTATTATTATTATTATAAGTGTTATTATTGTTATTATTGTTATTATTGTTATTGTTATCATTGTTATTATCATTGTTATTATTGTTGTTGTTATTATTATTATTGTTATTATTATTGTTGTTATTATTGTTATTATTATTATTATTAAAGTTATTATTGTTATTATTATTATTGTTATCATTATTATTATAGTTATTATTGTTATTATTATAGTTATTATTGTTATTGTTGTTATTATTGTTATTATTGTTATTATTGTTATTATTATTATTATTGTTATTATTGTTATTATTGTTATTATTATTATTATTATTATTATTGTTATCATTATTATTATAGTTATTATTGTTATTATTTTTGTTATTATAGTTATTATTGTTATTATTGTTATCATTATTATTGTTATGATTATTGTTGCGATTATTATTATTATTATAATGTTGTAGATGGATGGATAAGATAAGATTCATAGATAAGATCCACATAAGTTCTTTAAAAACTGATCTGATAACAGCATCTGTTGAGTTAAAGTTTGAAATATGTTGAAAGTGAAGAATCTTCTCTGTTCATGGGGTCGAGATCAAATCTTCAGGTATTAACATCGAGGTCAAGAGTTCAATCAGTAGATTTCCTTCGTCTGTTCCACACAAAGTGTCTGAGATGGATTCAGACGAAGATCTTTTGTTCTTCGTTCTCCTGAAGCTCTGGTTCCAGGATGAGTGTCTGTGAATAAGATTCTTTGTACCACGAGATGAGATTCTGACTCTCGGTCGTCAGGATTGTCTCGTCTGCACCTCATTAGTCTGGTGGTGTTCAGAACCAACGTCTGAGATCGTGTTGAACATGTTGGACTCAGAGCTGCTTTTATGTATATATATGTATTGCTATATATACTGTATGTATTGATATATTTATATATTGATATATATATATATATATATATATTGATATGGTGAAATGTCAGTTCCCAGGGTCACGACCTCCAGGGTCAACGGTGGTGAAGGAGGACGGTCGGAGCTCGTCATCACTTGGGAGGTAAAAGACTTCATTAGCTTCAGTAGCTTCAGTAGCTTCAGTAGCATTAGTAGCTTCAGTAACATCAGTAGCATCAGTAGCTTCAGTAGCATTAGTAGCTTCAGTAACATCAGTAGCTTCATTAGCATCAGTAGCTTCAGTAGCATCATTAGCATGAGTAGCTTCAGTAGCTTCAGTAGCATTAGTAGCTTCAGTAGCATGAGTAGCTTCAGTAGTTTCAGTAGCATCATAAGCATCAGTAGCTTCAGTAGCTTCAGTAGCATTAGTAGCATCAGTAGCATGAGTAGCTTCAGTAGCTTCAGTAGCATCATAAGCATCAGTAGCTTCAGTAGCTTCAGTAGCTTCAGTAGCATCAGTAGCATCAGTAGCTTCAGTAGCATCATTAGCATCAGTAGCTTCAGTAGCATGAGTAGCGTCATTAGCTTCAGTAGCTTCAGTAGCTTCAGCAGCATCAGTAGCATCAGTAGCTTCAGTAGCATCAGTAGCATCAGTAGCTTCAGTAGCATCAGTAGCATCAGTAGCATCAGTAGCTTCAGTAGCTTCAGTAGCTTCAGTAGCATCAGTAGCTTCAGTAGCATCAGTAGCTTCAGTAGCTTCAGTAGCTTCAGTAGCTTCAGTAGCATCAGTAGCTTCAGTAGCATCAGTAGCATCAGTAGCTTCAGTAGCATCAGTAGCATCAGTAGCATCAGTAGCTTCAGTAGCATCAGTAGCATCAGTAGCATCAGTAGCATCAGTAGCTTCAGTAGCTTCAGTAGCATCAGTAGCTTCAGTAGCATCAGTAGCATCAGTAGCTTCAGTAGCTTCAGTAGCTTCAGTAGCATCAGTAGCTTCAGTAGCATCAGTTGCAGTAGCATCAGTAGCATCAGTAGCTTCAGTAGCATCACTAGCTTCATGTTCAAGTGTTAACAGAACATTGTTCTTCAGCCGGTGCCAGAGGAGCTCCAGAGCGGTCCAGGGTTCGGGTACGTGGTGGCGTTCCGGCCTCTGGGCGCTCAGGGCTGGATGCAGGCTGCAGTCACATCTCCGGAGGCCTCGAGATACGTGTTCAAGAACGAGAGCATCCCTCCCTACACCCCGTACCAGGTGAAGGTGGGCGTCTACAACAACCAGGGAGAAGGTCCGTTCAGCCCCGTCAGCACCATCTTCTCTGCAGAGGAAGGTTCGTCCAGAATGATGACACTTATGAAACCTATGATGTTCTGGATGATGTTTCTTCTACGAACCTGTGACCTTCAACAGATGGTTTGAAGGTCGCTTCAGAATCGATTTGATCGTTTTTTATTAACCAATCACAGTTGATCTACGGTCACCAGTCTTTCTATCGCAGTTACGCTGCACAACCACTAGAGGGTTCTGTCTTTAAAGACCTTCCGTCCAATCCTATCACAGCAAAACCTTTCCAGTAGCTTCACTTGAAAAGCTAGAACCAACCCTTATGTATGGATTACTTTCACTGAGCAGGACCAGAGTACGTGTCATGTTTTGAGACTAAAACTTTATTGACAGCATCGTCTGAGTCACATGACCAAAACACACACGTCTTACTGGTCAACAGCAGCTCCATGTGTATCTACATATAGACGAGGAGGTCGTTAGTTTGAGTTCATTCTCAAGTCCATGAGAAGATACTGGTCTCACAGCATCATGAAGGACCTGAAGATCTTCTGCTCCTCTCAGAGCCCAGCAGAGCTCCAGGGAGGCTGAAGGCCTGGAGTGTGTCTGCGTCTGAGGTGGAGGTGACCTGGAAGCCTCTGGTCTGGAGCAACAACCGGAGACGCATCCTGGGATACGAGGTCAACACGCTACACACTCACACTACACACTCTAGTTACACACTCACGCTACACACTCATGCTACACACTCTAGTTACACACTCACGCTACACACTCACGCTACATATTCACGCTACACACTCTAGTTACACACTCATGCTACACACTCACGCTACACACTCACGCTACACACTCACGCTACACATTCACACTACACACTCACGCTACACACTCACACTACACATTCACACTACACACTATAGTTACACACTCACGCTACACACTCATGCTACACACTCACGCTACACACTCACGCTACACACTACACACTCATGCTACACACTCATGCTACACAATCAAGTTACACACTCAAGTTACACACTCAACCTGTTACACACTCAAGTTACACACTCTAGTTACACACTCAAGTTACACACTCAACCTGTTACACACTCAAGTTACACACTCAAGTTACACACTCAACCTGTTACAGACTCAAGTTACACACTCTAGTTACACACTCAACCTGTTACACACTCAAGTTACACACACAAGTAACACACTCAAGTTACACACTCTAGCTGTTACACACTCAACCTGTTACACACTCAACCTGTTACACACTCAAGTTACACACTCTAGCTGTTACACACTCAAGTTACACACTCAAGCGTCTACACACTGAAGCATCTACACACTAAAGCGTCTACACACTGAAGCATCTACACACTAAAGCGTCTACACACTGAAGCGTCTACACACTGAGGCGTCTACACACTGAAGCATCTACACACTGAGACGTCTACACACTGAAGCATCTACACACTGAGACGTCTACACACTGAAGCATCTACACACTGAGACGTCTACACGCTGAAGCATCTACACACTGAGACGTCTACACACTGAAGTATCTACACACTAAAGCGTCTACACACTGAAGCATCTACACACTGAGACGTCTACACACTGAAGCGTCTACACACTAAAGCGTCTACACACTAAAGCGTCTACACACTAAAGCATCTACACACTGAGATGTCTACACACTAAAGCGTCTACACACTAAAGCGTCTACACACTAAAGCGTCACTGATGGTTGTGCGTCTGCAGCTGCTGTACTGGGCCGTGCACCAGGACCAGGACTCGTCCAGGCTGGAGAGGACGTCTGGCAACAGGACGTCTCTGCTGCTCAGAGACCTGGACGGCAGCAGCACCTACAGCCTGAGCCTGAGAGCCTACAACAGCGCCGGCGTCGGTCCTCAGAGCAACACGGTCAACGTCACCACCAAGAAGCCACGTGAGAACATGTTTGAAGGTCAAGAAGGTCAAGGTCATTGTTCATGCTCCTCCCTCAGCTCCCAGCCAGGCTCCCCTGAAGATCATGTGGAACACCAGCAACTCCAAAGTCCTCCTGCGCTGGGACCAAGTCCACGCTCTGGAGAACGAGTCGGAGGTCACGGGATACAAGGTAAGAAACGCCTGGAAATGACCTTGACCTTGATGAGGTGAGGTTGTCTGTGTGTTAAATTTGTCCGTGTGTTGGATTTGTTGGTGAGTTGGATTCTTTGTGTTGGATTTGTCCATCAATCGAATCATCTGAATTGCTGGTCAGCTCGGGTTTCCACGGTGATCTTTGACACACTCTGGCTGGAGAACATCACGTCTCCTACATGTGTGAAGGAGGAACCGTGACTGAGGTGGACGTGTCTCCACAGGTGACGTACAGCCAGGACAAGCATGGTCGACCCAGCGTGGTGGAGACCAACACCACGTCTCTGGAGCTGAGTCTGCCCGTCAACCAGGACTACGTGATCCAGATCAAACCCTTCAGTGAGGGCGGCGAAGGAATGAGCAGCCGCCAGATCACCATCCCCAGAGTAGCAGGTGAGTTTGAGATGTTGTCCAGCTCAGAGGAAGAGTTTGAGATGTTCAGAAGAAGAGTTTGAGATGTTGACCAGCTCAAAAGAAGAGTTTGAGATGTTCAGAAGAAGAGTTTGAGATGTTGTCCAGCTCAAAAGAAGAGTTTGAGATGTTGTCCAGCTCAAAAGAAGAGTTTGAGATGTTCAGAAGAAGAGTTTGAGATGTTCAGAAGAAGATTTTGAGGTGTTGTACAGCTCAGAAGAAGAGTGTGAGATGTTGTACAGCTCAGAAGAAGAGTTTGAGATGTTGTCCAGCTCAGAAGAAGAGTTTGAGATGTTGTCCAGCTCAGAAGAAGAGCTTGAGATGTTGTCCAGCTCAGAAGAAGAGTTTGAGATGTTGTCCAGCTCAGAGGAAGAGTTAGAGATGTTGTCCAGCTCAGAAGAAAAGTTTGAGATGTTGTCCAGCTTAGAAGAAGAGTTTGAGATGTTGACCAGCTTAGAAGAAGAGTTTGAGATGTTGTCCAGCTCAGAAGAAGAGCTTGAGATGTTGTCCAGCTCAGAAGAAGAGTTTGAGATGTTGTCCAGCTCAGGAGAAGAGTTTGAGATGTTGTCCGGCTCAGGAGAAGAGTTTGAGATGTTGTCCAGCTCAGAAGAAGAGCTTGAGATGTTGTCCAGCTCAGAAGAAGAGTTTGAGATGTTGTCCAGCTCAGAAGAAGAGCTTGAGATGTTTTCCAGCTCAGAAAAATAGTTTGAGGTGTTGTCCAGCTCAGAAGAAGAGTTTGAGATGTTGTCCAGCTCAGAAGAAGAGTTTGAGATGTTGTCCAGCTCAGAGGAAGAGTTAGAGATGTTGTCCAGCTCAGAAGAAGAGTTTGAGATGTTGTCCAGCTTAGAAGAAGAGTTTGAGATGTTGTCCAGCTTAGAAGAAGAGTTTGAGATGTTGTCCAGCTTAGAAGAAGAGTTTGAGATGTTTTCGCAGCTCAGAAGAAGTGTTTGAGATGTTCAGGAGAAGAGTTTGAGATGTTGTCCAGCTCAGAAGAAGAGTTAGAGATGTTGTCCAGCTCAGAAGAAGAATTTGAGATGTTGTCCAGCTCAGAAGAAGAGTTAGAGATGTTGTCAAACTCAGAAGAAGAGTTTGAGATGTTGTCCAGCTCAGAAGAAGAGTTTGAGATGTTCAGAAGAAGAGTTTGAGATGTTTTCGCAGCTCAGAAGAAGAGTTAGAGATGTTGTCCAGCTCAGGAGAAGAGTTTGAGATGTTGTCCAGCTCAGAAGAAGAACTTGAGATGTTGTCCAGCTCAGAAGAAGAACTTGAGATGTTGTCCAGCTCACCACTGCCCTCTGCTGGCGTCACGGCCTCTGGTTGCTGTGTTCCAGGCTCCATGGCGATGGGTTCCAGCCCGGCCTTGACCTCGTCCTCGCTGCTCGCCGCCGCCGTCCTCGCCGCCCGGAGCGTGCTATGACCAGCGTGATCTGCAGCAGCAGGTGAAGACTCACTGACGGAGCTTCTCTCTTCCTTCTGTCGCTCCTTCTCCTCCACAAACTTCTTCTCCGCCTCACGAGCGCGTCACGGGCGTCACGGGTGGGATGGACGCACCGGTCTGCGGAGGACGCTCGTCTTTTCAGTACATTTTCTTCAGCCGTCGTATGTTTGATCGGGGGGTTTCCGATCGGTCCCTCAACCTCTGGAGGATTTGACCTTTGAACTCTGAACCAGAGCAGCCGACTAGCTTTACAAGAACCAGACGCTCTTTGAACTTTTGTGCTACTGAGTAGAATGTTGTGTCATGTGATGCTTTTTCTCCGAGTCATGATCGATGAGCTCTGTTTCTCAACGTCATCAACATCCACACTCGCATGTCCAGACCTGCCTTTGATGACCTTCTGACCTTCTTTTGATGACCTCAAGACCTGCACTAGATGACCTCCTGGCCTGCCTCTGATGACCTCCTGACCTGCCTTTGATGACCTTCTGACCTTCTTTTTATGACCTCAAGACCTGCACTAGATGACCTCCTGGCCTGCCTCTGATGACCTCCTGACCTGCCTTTGATGACCTTCTGACCTTCTTTTTATGACCTCAAGACCTTCCTTTGATGACCTCCTGACCTGCCTTTGATGAACTCCTGGCCTGCCTTTAATGACCTCCTGACCTCCTGACCTGCCTCTGATGAAATCCTGACCTGCCTTTGATGACCTGCCTTTAATGACCTTCTGACCTTCTTTTGATGACCTCAATACCTGCCTTTAATGACCTTCTGACCTTCTTTTGATGACCTCTTGACCTGCCTTTAATGACCTCCTGACCTACCTTTGATGACCTCCTCACCTGCCTCTGATGAACTCCTGACCTGCCTTTGATGAACTACTGACCTGCCTTTAATGACCTCCTGACTTTCCTTTGATGACCTCCTGACCTTCCTTTGATGACCTCCTGACCTTTGATGACCTCCTGACCTGCCTTCGATCAGGATGTACGGTCATAAAAGATCCAAAACAAACGTGAGAAGATCCTAAAATGTGTAGCAGCATCTGTACCGTGATCATATATTTCTAACTTGATTTATAAAGGTTTTATTTCAAATAATGTCCAGATGATGAAACACTGAACATCTCAAACAAAACTGGAAAACCTGGAAATCTAATATTTGTTGTGATGACGCAGTTCCTCCAGCAGGTGGCAGCACCGGTTGAGCTCGTCCAGGGATCACAGCAAAGACTGAAGCAAACGCAGAAAAGAAAAATAAAGTTAAAAAATAAATGGAATTAATTCATTGACAATCATTTTGTATTTAAAGTAACATCAGTGAAAGAATTAAATCATGATGTCGTTCTTTCGTGCGTAACACTCATTATGGTACTTGTCCGCCGCCTACTGGCAGAACTGCGTCATCACAACAAATATACACCAATGACTGTTGAAGAACAATTCAATCATTTATCTGAAGACACGTTTGTGAATCTAGTTACACGTTTGTAAATGTAGTTACACATTTATAAATGTAGTTACACATTTGTGAATCTAGTTACACATTTATAAATGTAGTTACACATGTATAAATGTAGTTACACATTTATTAATGTAGTTACACATTTATAAACGTAGTTACACATTTATAAATGTAGTTACACGTTTATAAATGTAGTTACACATTTGTAAATGTAGTTGCACATTTATTAATATAGTTACACATTTGTTGATCTAGTTACACATTTATAAATGTAGTTACACATTTATTAATATAGTTACACATTTATTAATATAGTTACACATTTGTTGATCTAGTTACACATTTATAAATGTAGTTACACATTTATAAATGTAGTTACACATTTATAAACGTAATTACACATTTAAAAAAGGTAGTTACACATTTATAAACGTAGTTACACATTTGTTGATCTAGTTACACATTTATAAATGTAGTTACACATTTATTAATGTAGTTACACATTTATAAATGCAGTTACAAATTTGTAAATGAAGTTACACATTTATAAATGTAGTTGCACATTTATAAACGTAATTACACATTTATAAATGTAGTTACACATTTATTAATCTAGTTACACATTTATAAACGTAGTTACACATTTGTTGATCTAGTTACACATTTATAAATGTAGTTACACATTTATTAATGTAGTTACACATTTATAAATGCAGTTACAAATTTGTAAATGAAGTTACACATTTATAAATGTAGTTACACATTTTTTTGATCTAGTTACACATTTATAAATGTAGTTACACATTGGTTGATCTAGTTACACATTTATAAATGCAGTTACACATTTGTAATGAAGTTACACATTTGTAAATGTAGTTACACATTGGTTGATCTAGTTACACATTTATAAATGTAGTTACACATTCTTTTGGATCTAGTTACACATTTATAAATGCAGTTATACATTTGTAATGAAGTTACACATTTGTAAATGTAGTTACACATTTGTAATGAAGTTACACATTTGTAAATGTAGTTACACATTTATAAATGTAGTTACACATTTATAAATGCAGTTACACATTTATAAACGTAGTTACACATTTTTTTTGATCTAGTTACACATTTATTAATGTAGTTACACATTTATAAACGTAGTTACACGTTTTTTTTTTATCTAGTTACACATTTATAAATGTAGTTACACATTGGTTGATCTAGTTACACATTTATAAATGCAGTTACACATTTGTAATGAAGTTACACATTTGTAAATGTAGTTACACATTTGTAATGAAGTTACACATTTGTAAATGTAGTTACACATTTATAAATGTAGTTACACATTTATAAATGCAGTTACACATTTGTAAATGTAGTTACACATTTATAAATGCAGTTACACATTTGTAAATGTAGTTACACATTTATAAATGTAATTACACATTTACTAATGTAGTTACACGTTTATAAATGCAGTTACAAATTTATAAAGGCAGTTACACATTTGTAAATTAAGTTACACATTTGTAAATGGAATTACACATTTATAAACGTAGTTACACATTTGTAAATGCATCACGGTGCAGATACAGATACACATTTGTAAAACCTCAAACTTTCCAGAACATTAATAACCTCATGTTTGGTTTCATTACTATTGAATCTACTCATGTTGACAGATGTTGACCAGTTTGATTCTAAACCTCAAATGTTTGTGACCTTGAGTCGTGTTGGCTTTAAATATCTTCACTGATCGGTCCAAGTTTCCAACATCCAATGAGAGGCAACATTGAATCAGTGACATCATCATCATCATCATCATCTTTATCTTCATCTTCATCATCATCATCAACTTCATCTTTATCTTTATCTTCATCATCATCATCTTCATCTTCATCTTCATCATCATCATCATCTTTATCATCATCATCATCATCATCTTTATCTTTATCTTCATCATCATCATCATCTTCATCATCATCTTTATCTTTATCTTCATCATCTTTATCTTCATCATCTTTATCTTTATCTTCATCATCATCATCATCTTCTTCATCTTCACGATGATGAAGAAGATGAAAAACAGAGCCCATCAGTCCAGTGTTCCTGTGACGACATCTTCTCCTCCAGACGTGGTTCTTCACCAGAGACACCAGTGAACCTCAGGTCCTGGACTGAAGAGAAACTTCTCTCAACTTTCACTCCAACAACATAGTTTAGTTCAGCGTAAGATTCCATGATAATCTAAAGAAAGAAGTCAAACATGACGAAAGATCCGTGAGGTCACATGACCCTCAGACTCTCTCCTGCTCTTCCTGTCACGAGTCAAACATGCCTTTTCTTCTTCTGTGTGTGACCTCTGACCTGATGAGCGTCTAGTCCAGTGACTGACTTTGGTTGACAGACGGAACACTGCCCCCTGCAGGCCGGCATGAAAATGTTGCTTCAGATGAAGAGAACTGCTTTGAATAAAACATCTTTTCCTCTGTTTCCCTTGTTTCATCTTCAGCTGCACGATTATTACTTGATCATTTAATCATTTAATCATTTAATCATTTAATCATTTAATCCATCAGCGCTTCTACGTCACATGATCGTCTGCAGCTCGAGCAGCTCGGTTTCTTTTGTCTATTATAATAATAATAATAATAATTAAACCAACTTTGATTTGAATTTAAAAGACGAGGAATTCAAATGTAATGAATTAAGAATATTGTTTTTTTTAATCATTTGAATTATAATATCAAACTCTATGTAAAAATATATATTCATTTTGAAAATATTACTATTATTATATTCATGTAACCTTTCGATAGAGATTGATTTAATTATGACTATTTTAAAAGATAAAATATTAAATTAAACAAATGTTCTTGTGATGAGACGTGAGAAGAAGAAGAAGAAGAAACGTCAACTCGTCCATTTTCAGTTTATTGACTTGAGAAGAAGAAACGATGTACAGCAAAGACACAGTGACGCAGGGTCAGGAGGGTCAGGAGGGGTCAGGAGGGTCAGGAGGGTCAGGAGGGTCAGGAGGGTTAGGAGGGGTCAGGAGGGTCAGGAGGGTTACGACGGGTCAGGAGGGGTCAGGAGGGTCAGGAGGGGTCAGGAGGGTTAGGAGGGTCAGGAGGGGTCAGGAGGGTTAGGAGGGTCAGGACGGGTCAGGAGGGTTAGGAGGGTCAGGAGGGGTCAGGAGGGGTCAGGAGGGTTAGGAGGGGTCAGGAGGGTTAGGAGGGTCAGGAGGGTCAGGAGGGTTAGGAGGGTTAGGAGGGTCAGGAGGGTTAGGAGGGTCAGGAGGGGTCAGGAGGGTTAGGAGGGTCAGGAGGGGTCAGGAGGGTTAGGAGGGTCAGGACGGGTCAGGAGGGGTCAGGAGGGTTAGGAGGGTCAGGACGGGTCAGGAGGGGTCAGGAGGGTTAGGAGGGGTCAGGAGGGTTAGGAGGGGTCAGGAGGGTTAGGATGGTTAGGAGGGTCAGGAGGGTTAGGAGGGTCAGGAGGGGTCAGGAGGGTTAGGAGGGGTCAGGAGGGTCAGGAGGGGTCAGGAGGGGTCAGGAGGGTTAGGAGGGTCAGGAGGGTTAGGAGGCTCCGGGGTCTGCGGGTCACGAGCAGAGTCGGGGGTGCAGATGTGATCTCGGTCATGTGATCAAAGGTGATTCCGAGTCAGACGTCCTTGACGTGTCCTTCAAGGATGAAGCTAATCGCTCGTGGGCGGCGCCACCTAGTGTCACTAACAGTTTCACGATCTACGGAACATTACAGAGTTTCACAGACTTTCTCTTCACTCGCCTGGAACGGAAATAAACGTCACATGTCACGACAAACATGTCAATCTAGACTCTAATCACTCTTGTCTCCGTACGTTTTCAATGAGCTACAGCCTTGAAGGGCGTCTGAAGGTCACAGTGGGTGATGTTGATCTAAACCTGCAGGGGGCAGTATATCGTCTTAATGTGTCATGGAAGCAACATTAGCAGCTTCATAAATATTAGACACGTGATCACATTCCAGCTTTAAATTTAGACACAATAGTTTCAAATCTTCCACTGACAGAGCTGACAGTAGCCACTAGAGGGCGTCATTGGCCTGATGTTGCGTTCAAACAAATGTTTTCATGCAGTTATCGTCACATTATCGTCGCATTATCGTCGCATTATCGTCACACGATCCTCACTTCACCACAGACTCCATCGTCTCGACAGAATCAGACGAGACTGTGAGTGAAGTCTGTGGTCGTCGTGTCTGAACGCAGTCGTTAATGTATTAGTTTATGTCCATGAAAACTTGTCCTACGGTATTGAACGCACCGCACTCGGTGGTTTTCAACCAAATCTTTTTTTTTTTGGACAAAACAGATCAAAAGTAATTGAGTCTAGTTTCTGTTAGTGACGTCTGCATTAGTAGTGGTGGACGGTGGAGGTGGACCAGGAAGGACTTGAGTGACCGGTTCATGCAGGTTCTGGTGACGGACGAGGAGCTTCAAGTGAGAGACGTGTGGAGACATGAGTCCAGAGTTGAGGTCGGTTCCAAACCACGGATCCTGTGGCGAGTCAAGACTGTGGACGAGCAGAAGACTCGTGAGCGTCCTGACGGCGGCGCCTCAGAGGCGTTACCTGGGAAGCACCGCGGCGATCTTCAGAGGTCGACTCCGTTTCCCTGACGACCACGGCCTTGGTCACCAGCATGTCGGGGTGCTGCTGCCGCGCCTCCTGAATGGCGATGGCGAGAGCCTGCGGGAGGAAGACGGAGGTTTGTCTCGTTGTCACGGCGACGACCCCACGACCTCACCTGCTCCTGGTCCACGTCGTCATCTCCCGTGATGATGATCCTCTTCTCGATCCTGGTCTCCGAGTATCCTCCCTTCACCGTCTGCAAACACCTGGTCTGGACATCAGGTCATCGCTTCAGCGGCGCCGACACTTACCTTCGATACATGCGTGGTTGCCGAGGTAACGGTTTCCGTGACCAGTATTGGCGACCGCGACGACTCCCGGCTCGTGTGCACCTGAAGGACACGACGTCGTGGTTACAGTGGAGCTGTGATTGGTTGACTGGGCGGCAAAGTATCATGGGGGCCGTCCAGGTCATGTGACGACGCCTCATAGGTTGAGGTCAAACATTCGACAGACGAGGACAGACGTGGACAGACGAGGACAGACGTGGACAGACGTGGACAGACGTGGACAGACGTGGACAGACGTGGACAGACGAGGACAGACGTGGACAGACGTGGACAGACGAGGACAGACGTGGACAGACGTGGACAGACGTGGACAGACGTGGACAGACGTGGACAGACATGGACAGACGAGGACAGACGTGGACAGACGTGGACAGACGAGGACAGACGTGGACAGACGGGGACAGACGAGGACAGACGAGGACAGACGTGGACAGACGGGGACAGACGAGGACAGACGGGGACAGACGAGGACAGACGTGGACAGACGAGGACAGACGGGGACAGACGGGGACAGACGGGGACAGACGTGGACAGACGAGGACAGACGTGGACAGACGTGGACAGACGAGGACAGACGAGGGCAGACGTGGACAGACGAGGGCAGACGTGGACAGACGAGGACAGACGAGGACAGACGAGGACAGACGTGGACAGACAGGGACAGACGTGGACAGACGAGGACAGACGAGGACAGACGTGGACAGACGAGGACAGACGTGGACAGACGTGGACAGACGAGGACAGACGTGGACAGACGTGGACAGACTTGGAGACAGACGAGGACAGACGAGGAGACAGACAAGGAGACAGACGAGGACAGACGAGGACAGACGTGGACAGACGGGGACAGACGTGGACAGACGGGGACAGACGGGGACAGACGGGGACAGACGAGGACATACGAGGACAGACGTGGACAGACGTGGACAGACGAGGACAGACGAGGACAGACGTGGACAGACGTGGACAGACGAGGACAGACGAGGACAGACGTGGACAGACGGGGACAGACGGGGACAGACGTGGACATGCTTGGAGACAGACGAGGACAGACGAGGAGACAGACGAGGACAGACAAGGAGACAGACGAGGACAGACGAGGACAGACGAGGACAGACGAGGACAGACGTGGACAGACGAGGACAGACGTGGACAGACGAGGACAGACGAGGACAGACGTGGACAGACGTGGACAGACGAGGACAGACGAGGACAGACGAGGACAGACGAGGACAGACGTGGACAGACGAGGACAGACGTGGACAGACGTGGACAGACGAGGACAGACGTGGACACTCACCGGGGAGACGCTGTGGCGAGCAGGGAAAGACACTTCGCTCCGGCTGGTGACGCCGTGATCCTGGAACAGAATCAACTCATTAGCGAAGGTGCGACTTCCTGCTCCGTCTACACACCTGGTCTGTGAACTCCACGATGGTGGTGGTCACCTCCGAGCCGTTGGGCTGCGTCTCCGTCCTCACGTCCGTCCTTCTGATGGCGGGCGTGATGATGACATCGTGAGCGGTGACGGCCGACATGCGGTGAACGTCCTTGTGGTCTCGGTCCACCGATGATGACACCGGCACCGAGCGCTTCGGCTTCTTGGGCACAATGGGCTGAGAACACGTAGATGTTGTGATGTCAGCGTGTTGATCGTGTTAGCGACAAATACTTCTTCACTTCCTGTTCCCTTGCTGTTGTGATAGTGTAGTAACAAGTATATATGTGTAGTATTGTCCAGTACTTGACTCTGGTGTTGTGATAGTGTAGTAACAAGTATATATGTGTAGTATTGTCCCGTACTTGACTCTGGTGTTGTGATAGTGTAGTAACAAGTATATATGTGTAGTATTGTCCAGTACTTGACTCTGGTGTTGTGATAGTGTAGTAACAAGTATATATGTGTAGTATTGTCCAGTGCTTGACTCTGGTGTTGTGATAGTGTAGTAACAAGTATATATGTGTAGTATTGTCCAGTACTTGACTCTGGTGTTGTGATAGTGTAGTAACAAGTATATATGTGTAGTATTGTCCAGTACTTGACTCTGGTGTTGTGATAGTGTAGTAACAAGTATATATGTGTAGTATTGTCCAGTACTTGACTCTGGTGTTGTGATAGTGTAGTAACAAGTATATATGTGTAGTATTGTCCAGTACTTGACTCTGGTGTTATGATAGTGTAGTAACAAGTATATATGTGTTGTATTGTCCAGTACTTGACTCTGGTGTTGTGATAGTGTAGTAACAAGTATACATGTGTAGTATTGTCCAGTACTTGACTCTGGTGTTGTGATAGTGTAGCAACAAGTATATATGTGTAGTATTGTCCAGTACTTGACTCTGGTGTTGTGATAGTGTAGTAACAAGTATATATGTGTAGTATTGTCCAGTACTTGACTCTGGTGTTGTGATAGTGTAGTAACAAGTATATATGTGTAGTATTGTCCAGTACTTGACTCTGGTGTTGTGATAGTGTAGTAACAAGTATATATGTGTAGTATTGTCCAGTACTTGACTCTGGTGTTGTGATAGTGTAGTAACAAGTATATATGTGTAGTATTGTCCAGTACTAGACTCTGGTGTTGTAGTATTTACAGACCACATGACTCTTGAAGTCGTAACTACTTTCATTTGTTTTCAAACCAAAATATGTCCAAACATCAGCTTTAAAAGCTGCTGGACTCACTGTATCCTCTCGTCCTCAGTCGTCACTGAATCCTCTCGTCTTGTCTTGTTTGTATGTTCGTGTCAATAGTAACATAATATATTAAACTGTAAATAAATCATTTGTACAGTAAAGTGGAAACAAACCCTGAAACGATATCTTCATCACGAGCTCGTTCATCTTCATAAATCTACCTGCACGTCTGAACGCTTGATCTCCGGCCGGACTTCTTCCAGGGAGGTGTTCCTGGCCGGGGGGCTGCTGCTGACCCCTCGACTCACGGGGGCGGCGACCAGAGGAGGGGGCGTGTCCTGGGCCGGCTGCTGCGGCAGGAAGTCGATGCCCATGCAGAGGCCGCGGTCGGGAGAGAAGTCTCTCTCTCCGAGCTCCGTCATCCCGCGGGAGAACTCCTCCATGCCGGTCTGCAGGTCGGTGAGGACGGTGAAGTCCACCTCTGCCTCCAGGCTGGACGTGGAGCTCACGGTGATGCTGGAGCATTTACGCTCGATGCCCAAGTGCGTCTCCTTCAGGTAGAGGATCTCGTGGTCCAGGTCGTCCTCGGAGACGGATCCCAGACGCTTCTCCCACAGATCCTTCAACAGAAGACGGTTCCCGTGTGGTTAGAACCGCCGTCGAGAAGTTCATCTTATTCAACCTCTTTGTTATTCTACTCTTCTGGACTAAACAGTTCTTTAGATCTGGACATGTGTCCTCATCAGGGACATTAGCTCCTGTTTCAACACATGTGACTCACTGAGGCGTCGCCGTGCAGCTCCTCGTGGATGGCGGGCGTCGGCGGCGTGTCCTGCAAACACACACCAGGTCACGTTAACACGAGGGACGATCGGCTGATGAGTCGACGGGAAGTGAGACTCGCTACAGTCGCCGCCGCTGATGACAACAATCATTCGCCTTCACGTCTACGTTCCCCTCGGCGCTCTCATGCCGCGCCTCGTTATCCTTCGGGCGCCGTCACCGAGTCGCAGGGTCTCCGAGGACAGAAGATACACTCAGGAGATGAGGAGCATGCACTGAAACGTATCATTCCATGCCTTCCGTGCTCTTCACGACTTCACACTTGAGAGGTTGTTGCATCGCACACCTGGGTCACATGATCAGTGTCACCTTTGACCTTTTCTCTCCTCAACATATCCAAGATTGAAAGTCGTGAAGGACACGGTTGGAAACAAACTTAACCTCCTTTCACACCAGAGAAGTTGAAACGATGCCTGAAGGTCTGGCATCTCATCCAGTGACTGCTGAGAAGCCAAAGTAATACATTTGGCTACGAAACCCTTCGCCGCCATTTTTCCACCCAAAAGAAGGCCTTGGGTGAAACCCCCCCACCCCCCCCGACCCCCCAACATTCCTTTCTGGAGGACGCTAGAAGGAGAGTCCAGACGCTCACTTCAAGGACCTTTGCTGAAAAGACCCTAAGGGTTCGGAAAATGGCCAAGCAGATGTCAAGCTTTGCTGAGGGAACGAGGGAAAGCAAAGAGCTCACTAGGCCATGGAATTAGGTTGTTCAATGATGCGGGAACTTTTGCTTTCTCATTCACAGCCACATGAGGTCGGACGTATGTGTGAGTCTACATTTGTTTTTAATGCTTAAAAACAAGATGTGCATGAAGTCTCGTCGTGCAATGTTTGACGTTCCCATGATGACAAACAGGTTCTTTACCGCTTGCTTCCGTCTGGCCTCGGGCTCAGGAACCCGGTGGTGAATGTGACTGACGTCCATCTTGCTCTGCTTGTCTCGGCTCCACTGCGAGGTCAGCGGCAGGGATCGCGGCGGAGCTTTGGGACATTTGGACAAAGAGTTTGAAAAGTGCTCGTCTTGTCGGGCGTTCCACTGACCCAGGGAGTCTCTGAGCTCCTGCTGCTGCTGCAGGTACGAGATGGAAGCTCGACTGGTGAAGGTGTCGGCGTCTGACGCCATGTTTCCATCCAAACTCCTCCGAGCGTCGAGGGGCCGGAGTTTCTTCTGCTCGTCCCTGGCGGCGGCGAAGGTGCAGGGATCCGACTGGCGCTCCGGGACGCCGTCTCTACCCTCCTTGTTGAAAGACTTCTTGGATCTCTGTGGCTTGAGGGGAACCGATCTGGTGACGTCCGAGCACGTGATGGCACTTTTGTTGCCGTCAAATAAAGGACTAGAGTCTTGGACTCTCCACGTCTCCGGGTGGCTGGAGTCGGTCCTCGCAGGCTTCCCGTTGAGAAGAGGCTCGTTCTTCTGTCTGTCGCCCTCGCCGTGCCTTGTGTCGGTCGGGGACTCGAACCCGTTCACAAACACTGAATGACTCCGAAGGGAGTCGTGATGTCTGTCAGTCGCAACCAAATCATCTCCAGCTGCTCTTTCGGTGGATGAAGAATATTTGTGAGCGTCCTCGAGCAACAACGTATCCAGAGATCCTTCAATCATTTTGGCGTCCGCAGTCGCCTATGTTGACATAAAGTAAACAGTTAGCCTAGCTTAGCTACACACACGCGTGCGGCCGTGAGATCCGCACACATGTAGCTTCAACTCGTTTGATGGTTTGACGACGTAGGTTTGAAGAGAAGTTTATCTACTGGAGGAAACTCATTCCGTTACATTTGAATGAACTAAAAGATAAGCCCAGCTACCCAGGGTCTGAGCGGTTAAAGGCAGACAAAGCAGTTGATGGTTGAAGACCCAACGATGTTCTACGGCTCTATCTTCTAACACGAGTCAGGGAAAGAAAACACTGTTGGAGAAGGTTGTAGGTTCAAGTGAAGCTCTGAACCTAACATCTGGAATCTTACCGGCTTACGATCCGGGGTTCTGCTCCGTGGAGAACCCGAAGAGACGCGTTTGTCTCTCTGGGTCTTGCTGTTGGGCTGCTTGAGGGCCCTCTTGAGCTCGTTGATGCTGGCCTGGTGCTTCTGCAGGACGTCGTCCGGCTTGTCCAGGAACTGCTGATCAAACAAGAGAAGGTTTTACATCCTCAGCCTCTCCTGGAGCGTCCGTGATGTTCTCCAGCGCGTCTCCGCAGACGCCGCCACACATGCCGGGAACACGGGACAGGAAGTACCTCTTGTTTGGGCCGAGGAGCGCTCGGGTCCTGGTCCACGTTTAGAAGGCCAAGGAACATGAGATGAATGGAAGTGATGGAGGAGGAAGAGGAGAGAAATTAAAGTGCTGCAGGTGCGAGCGGGAGGCGGTCGGACACCAGTGGAACTAGACGTTTAAAACCTTAAGATGAATAATCGAGTGACTCGACAACGTTCGTATGAAACTAACACCCGCAGGTGTCTTCAGGACTGCAGAACTTCTGCAGGGACGAGGATAATAGGTGAGAAATGACCTGCGTGACTAAAGACGTCTCATCATACAAGTCTCCATGACGACTGTATGAACGTACTCGCAGTGAAGGAGCACAGAAGACATGCATCTTCTTGTTTGGACATATTTGTCTCTGATAATTACTGAGGCTCAAGAACGAACTCCCTCCATCACCGAGAGACCAGGAGCAGAAGGTCTTCACAGCCGCCTTTCCCACGACCTGTTGACCTCCAGAAGCTTCACCTCTCACTGTAAACTGACTGGAACCTTCTAGAAGGTTTCCTGCCGCGCTTCACGATCACCTCACTGATGTCAGCCACACATGCATGACTGTGAAGCTCTGACCCAGAAACGAGGAGCATTCTCTTGCAGAGACAGACGTGCAAACACAAGTCACCACTCATCAGCGCCACAGACACACATCGCTCAAAATACCTCAGCTTTTGAGTCGCCCTGCAGTGGGGTGAAGGTCAACAGGGTTGGAGCGAGAAGGTAATTGAGAAGAAGTGACAGAGCGGTTAGAGGTTAGATCCGGGATAAGAGATGAGCATCAGTGTCATGAAGGTTAGTGTTGACTTGTAGTCCAAACCCATCAATCACGTCCTCCCACCTTCATCTCCAGCGTCTTGTTGGGCGTCGACGTGCTGCGTCCGTTCTCCGGCGTCTCCAGCTCGTGGTCTGTGAGCTGGTCTTGGTCCTGGTAGTGGCTGTGGTCCAGGTCCAGGCTGCCCTCCTGGTCCAGGTCCTCCCTGGACATGAACTGTGTTCGCTCGCTGGAGCTGCGTTGAGACAACTGGTCGGTGCTGTCGCCCAGTGTGGAGGCTGAGGCGAGAAATGAGTAGTTACATCCTAGTACTACACACTGGTACATGTTAATTCTAGTACTACACTCTGGTGTATGTTCATCCTAGTACTACACACTGGTACATGTTAATTCTAGTACTACACTCTGGTGTATGTTCATCCTAGTACTACACACTAGTGTATGTTCATCCTAGTACTACACACTGGTATATGTTCATCCTAGTACTACACTCTGGTGTATGTTCATCCTAGTACTACACACTGGTGTATGTTCATCCTAGTACTACACACTAGTGTATGTTCATCCTAGTACTACACACTGGTATATGTTCATCCTAGTACTACACTCTGGTGTATGTTCATCCTAGTACTACACACTGGTGTATGTTCATCCTAGTACTACACACTGGTATATGTTCATCCTAGTACTACACACTGGTGTATGTTCATCCTAGTACTACACACTGGTGTATGTTCATCCTAGTACTACACACTGGTATATGTTCATCCTAGTACTACACACTGGTGTATGTTCATCCTAGTACTACACACTGGTGTATGTTCATCCTAGTACTACACACTGGTGTATGTTCATCCTAGTACTACACACTGGTGTATGTTCATCCTAGTACTACACACTGGTGTATGTTCATCCTAGTACTACACACTGGTGTATGTTCATCCTAGTACTACACTCTGGTGTATGTTCATCCTAGTACTACACAGTGGTGTATGTTCATCCTAGTACTACACACTGGTGTATGTTCATCCTAGTACTACACACTGGTGTATGTTCATCCTAGTACTACACACTGGTGTATGTTCATCCTAGTACTACACACTGGTGTATGTTCATCACATGCTGTTTTATGTCCAAGAACTTTTGTCTGACATTCTTTCCATGTAACCTGTACTTCTAATCCAACAAACAGTTGACACTAGTTTAGACACAAACAGTTGACACTAGTTGAGACACAAACAGTTGACACTAGTTGAGACACAAACAGTTGACACTAGTTGAGACACAAACAGTTGACACTAGTTGAGACACAAACAGTTGACACTAGTTGAGACACAAACAGTTGACACTAGTTGAGACACAAACAGTTGACACTAGTTGAGACACAAACAGTTGACACTAGTTGAGACACAAACAGTTGACACTAGTTGAGACACAAACAGTTGACACTAGTTGAGACACAAACAGTTGACACTAGTTGAGACACAAACAGTTGACACTAGTTGAGACACAAACAGTTGACACTAGTTGAGACACAAACAGTTGACACTAGTTGAGACACAAACAGTTGACACTAGTTGAGACACAAACAGTTGACACTAGTTGAGACACAAACAGTTGACACTAGTTGAGACACAAACAGTTGACACTAGTTGAGACACAAACAGTTGACACTAGTTGAGACACAAACAGTTGACACTAGTTGAGACACAAACAGTTGACACTAGTTGAGACACAAACAGTTGACACTAGTTGAGACACAAACAGTTGACACTAGTTGAGACACAAACAGTTGACACTAGTTGAGACACAAACAGTTGACACTAGTTGAGACACACACAGTTGACACTAGTTGAGACACAAACAGTTGAAACTAGTTTAGACACAAACAGTTGACACTAGTTGAGACACAAACAGTTGATCCTACACTCGCTACAGTCTCGCGGTCACATGACTGCACCTCGAACTAACGCAGGTGTTCTCACCTCCGTCGATGCTCCGTGGAAGGAGGTAACGTTTGCTGACCGAGCGCTCGAACTGGGGCGCGGGCCTGTCAATCAAGGCGCTGGCCTGTCGGGTCTGGGCCTGAGTCCGTCCACTGTAGCGGAACTTGGAGCCAATGACCAGGAAGCCCTTGGGCGGCGGCTCCGGAGACACCAACCTGCAGTTTTGAATCATGTGAGTCGATGCTTCGCTGCTTCTTTAGTTCATGACAAGAACATGCAACTAAGAGATGTTATAAATAAGGAACATTTAGGACAATAACATCCGCGACAGTTCATCTTATGTGTTCATCATCTTTAGTTATTTGTTGGTCGTCACTAAACAACGAAGCTCCTCACGCTGACTTCTGTTCTTCGTGGAAAAGTCGTTTGAAGAAGAAACGAAGGTTGAGAAAATGACAACAATGTTCCTGACGCTGCGTAAAATGATGGAATCCACGGATGCTTCCGTGAATCACACAATGACTGGATGAATTAGATGTTCCTCGTCTGAAGGAGCTTCATGAAGATCTGACGGTCAATGAAGGTCTGCTCGTGTCAGGAGGAGATGAACGTGTTCAAAGCACAAACACAAACACACTCAGTAGGAAATCATCATGCAGGACCAGGAGGAGGTCAGAGGTGAAGAAGGTCAGAGGTGAAGAAGGTGAGACGGTGAGGAACGTCCTACCTGAAGAAGGTGTGGTGCTCAATGCAAACCTTCCACAGCCGCTTGGAGGCGCGGTGGTTGGGCAGCTTGAAGCCAATGGTGCTCTCAAACTGTTCGTACTGGTGAGGGAGGGAGTGACGGGCGAGTGAGGGGAGGAGGAACGAGGGCATGTCAATCATTCTCTCACTGGATTGACCACATCATGACGTTCTGATAGAAACGCTAACGTTTGACTGACACGTCTGTGGAAACATCTGGAAAGACTCAGTGAATCACAACAAAAGAAAGTTTTCTGTGAAGACGTCAGTGAAGAACAGAAGCTAAAGAAGGAGAAGAACATGGTGGTCTTCACAGGGAGATGATGGATGAAGATCATCAAGAGAGTCGTCAGAGAAGAAGATTATCTTCGTCTCTCATCGTCAACAACTCGTATCAGTTGATGAAGGTCAGAGGTCGTCGACTAATCTACTCGATTAATGAGTTCATTCATCGTGTAAGTTTTAGTTTAACATTAGAACTGGAGTGACCTTCACACGACATCATGTGACGTCTCACTTTACGCTGAAACTTATTAAAGCAGTTGTTTGACGACAGGTCTGAGCCTTGAGTGACATCTGTCAACGATCTTGGATCTTTGTTGTTGTCACTCATGAATCCACGTGAATATAAACGTGTATATGTCGAGTTACTTCATATGATCTTCAGTGATGACTTCATGGAAGAAACATTTGAATCAAAAACGACGTTGATGATAAAAGATACTTCAACGAAGGTTCTGATATGAGGAGCTGAGAACATTGATCTGAGGATCCTCGTGAAGGAAGTGACCACGAACCTCTCCTGGACGGATCTTGATGTAGAAGTTGCTCCGTTTGTAGGAGATCTTGAGGATCTTGGGCCAAGCGAAGCGGTTGATCCTCAGACGGTCTCGGTAGATGAGGAGACCGTTAGCACTGACCCCGAGCATGATGTCGATCCCCTCCGAGTCCTGGGGAGGTCACAGTGAAGGTCACGATGAAGGTTCAAATGATGATGAAGATTGAGATGAAGAATCAGATGATGGTTCAGATGAAGGTTCAGATGATAGTGAAGATTGAGATGAAGATGATGATGAAGGTTAAGAAGATGATGAAGGTGATGATGAAGATGATGAAGATCGAGATGATGATGATGATGAAGGTTCAGATGAAGGTTAAGAAGATGATGAAGGTGATGATGAAGATGATGAAGATGGAGAGGATGATGATGATGATGAAGGTTCAACTGAAGGTTCAGATGGAGGTTAAGAAGATGATGAAGGTGATGATGAGGATTATGATGATGATGATGAAGATGAAGGTCACGATGAAGGTTCAAATGATGATTAAGATTGAGATGAAGATTAAGATGGAGTTTAAGAATATGATGATGAAGATGAAGATGATAAAGGTGATGAGGATAATGAAGATGAAGATGATGATGATGATGATAATGATGAGGATGATGAAGATAATGAAGATGATGATGAAGATGATGATGGTGATAAAGATGATGATGAAGATGAAGATAATGATGATGAAGATGAAGATGATGATGATGATGATGATGAAGATGAAGATAATGAAGATGATGATGAAGATGAAGATGGTGATAAAGATGATGATGAAGATGAAGATAATGATGATGAAGATGAAGATGATGATGATGATGATGATGAAGATGAAGATAATGAAGATGATGATGAAGATGAAGATGATGATGATGATGATAAAGATGATGAGGATGATGATGGGAATAATGAAGATGAAGATGAAGATGAAGGTCGTGATACCTTGGCTTGATGCAGGTCGACTCCATACATGGAGAGCTTCTTGGCGTTCTCAAGGAAGTTGACCTCTGCGTCGGCCGGACTCATTCCTCTGCAGGACAAACGCGTCTGAGTCTCGTCTCCATGTGACTCACCTGTGGTGGCGTGACTCACCTGTGGTGGCGTGACTCACCTGTGGTGGCGTGACTCACCTGTAGTTGCGGTGCAGCTCCATCACTCGCTCCTCCAGCTCGCGCGACTGGTTCGGAGCAAACTGGAAATCGTTGACGTAGTCCGGGCCGTGATCCTCCGGCTCGTAGTCGCCGAGCTCCGCCTGGACGGTGTAGGAGCCCAGGAGGGCGTGAGTGACGAAGGAGCAGGGCAGGCGCCCGGACAACATGTCGTCCCTCAGC